>NC_056732.1:876785593-877053093 GCF_019279795.1 Protopterus annectens
GATCCTGGGGCCAGTTCACTTTCCTGGTTACCAAAGTATTAATAAATATGAAATAGAAAAAAGGGGAGTGAATATAACAGAAATAATTAAGCAACTAGTAATCCACATTTTAATTCTGCATCATTCTTGACAGATAGAAAAAACTTACCACTGAAGTCACTGGGAAGTAGCAGAAAGAATTATTTTGGAGTCTTACTACTTATCACGATACAGCAAGGATCATTTACTGCAGTGAACGTTTTCACACCTCAGCATGAGTGTGGGTGAAGGTCTGTCAATTCTTTTAGAACTACAAAATAATCCCATTACAAAAGCTTGTTATTTAGCTATTTTCTTTTGCTAAAAGAAACTAACAGCCATTTATAGCATAGAACAAGCTCTGACAGGCACATTAATTAGGCTCATTCAGTAGCTCCATTACAGAAAGTATATTTAGATGACAGTGCTTCACAGTCCTGCCATTCTAACTTCATGGCATAAGAAAACACCACCACTTCCTTATGAATAGTATCACTCATATAAATAGGGCTTGAATTGTTTTCAAGGAAAAAGGAATGAGAGCAGGAACACAAGATCGTGTTTCCAAGACAGGCCCATCATTTACCATTTTAAGGGAAACCCACATTAAATTGTAAAAAAAGCACTTGTGATTTGGAGGCATTAAAATAGCCAAAAAAAACAAAGATATGATAAAAAAAAAACATATTTTTTGATTTCTAAGGTGTAGATTTCCTTTAATCAGTTGCCTGGCAATTCTTCTTCTTTCGGCTGCTCCCATTAGGGGTCGCCACAGCGGATCATCTGTTTCCATTTCTTCCTGTCCTCTGCATCTTGCTCTGTCACACCAACCACCTGCATGTCCTCTCTCACCACATCCATAAACCTTATCTTAGGCCTTCCTCTTTTCTTGTTACCTGGCAGCTTCATCCTCATCATCTTTTTCCCAATATACACGTCCAGCTCTGACTCCTGCCTTTTTGTCAATGCCACTGTCTCCAACCCACATAACATAGCTGGTCTCACTACTGTCTTGTAGACATTCTCTTTCACTCTTACTGGTACCCATCTGTCACAAATCACTCCTGACACTGTTCTCCGCCCACTCCATTTTGCCTGTACTCTCTTCTTCACCTCTCTTCCACACTCACTGTTAGTTTGAACTGTTGATCCCAAGTATTTAAACTCATCCACCTTCGCCATCTCTACTCACTGCATCCTCACCATTCCTCTAGCCTCGCTCTCATTCACACACATATATTCTGTCAAATTACATTTAAGATTTTAGAATGACAAGATTAAAAACTAACAAATAAAAAAATGACATATAGGCACACTGAAATTAGTCAATCAGTCTATATGACATTATTGGTGAAAAACCAACAAATGAAAAAAAATAATAATAAACTAACTTGAAACTAAGTAAAATCATAGCCAAAGTATAAAAACATACCAGAACATAACCCACAGTGCACTTGTAAAGCATCAAAAGATTACTTACTT
The DNA here is from genome assembly GCF_019279795.1 of Protopterus annectens. Classification (NCBI taxonomy): domain Eukaryota; kingdom Metazoa; phylum Chordata; order Ceratodontiformes; family Protopteridae; genus Protopterus; species Protopterus annectens. The sequence continues at coordinate 876,787,094 of NC_056732.1, forward strand.
CAAAACTAGAGCAGAAAGACACACACAGCTAAACACATTCTTAAGAAAAAATGTATAAACCTCCAAAAAGCCTTATTCAAAAGATAATTTACCAGTTAGTGCATCCTCACTCTGACCGCACAGTGTAAATTATTTCATTTATAAGTTACCAGACCTCCACATTTTCCATTAACCCATGTTTTCTGTATGTCTTTATTTATTGATTTTGTTTTACAGTTTCCAATTCTTTTAATGAGTTATGGTAATTATATACATTGTCTCTAAATGAGGTTCTGCACCACACAAATACTTTTGTTATATCTGTTATGCAGCTACTTCCATTTTGGGGCCATAACTCACAGCCAGAAAACTGTGATATATTTTTAGAAGTCACCAGCAGGAAAATTCAGAGCCCTTCTAGTTTTTAATATCTTCTGACAGCTTCTTATGTGACCATCTCCATTATATATCACTTTATTAAGTGAAGAAATTCCAGCATTGCAGAATTTCCACGCAATTTATTTCTGGACATGTAGGATCTGTATTGCTAGGATTACTTTCGAAAAGCTGCATCAGTCACCACTATATTGCTTTGAGCGGCTTTCTGTGATAACATTTTTAGCTATCTGTAACTCTTCCTTTACTGTGGATCTGCTTTTCAGAAGTGAGCCAAGCTATATTGGAGTTCAGAGAAGTGAATCAGTTACACCACCTTTAATAATGTAGAAAATGGTGGTGTGATGAATCGTTTTTTTCTAAATGGATTATGACATTTTTTTCCTGTTACATAACTCTGTAATTTTAGGTGACCAGTTCCTAAAACTTAGTTGTTTTGCTGACATATGTAGAAAATTTAAGGAAGTGCATAACCATTAATGTCCACAGGACCATTTATTTATATACACAGATTGTAAATCAATGTATATAGATATAGACCAGTTTATATCAGAAAATCGACATTTCAGAACATTGACTCTTAAAAGGTTGAGACCATATGGTCAATGTTCTGAGGCATCAAATATCTGGAAGGGCAGGAAGATTGTTTTTGCAGAGGCCAAGGTATAATGGCTATTGGTGAATTTGTGGTGCAATCTTGTTATTGGTATATACATTTATTGGGGGGGGGGGGATGCAACCCTTGCAAAAAAAAGTTTAGAGTCTTGTATTTTCACAGTTTTAAAGTGTTGGCCATATGGTCTCGACCTTTTAAGAGTCAACACCCTGAAACATCAATCTTCATTCATAGTTTCATGTATATTTATGCCTTCCATATATGTATCAATATGGAAGGCATTAGTTTGTCAAGTATCAGAATAGTCGACAGCTGTTTTATCTACACAGTTTGGTCAAATAAAATTGCCGAATACAGTATCTTGAGATCACTATAATACAGAAGTTGTGAAATATGCCCTTTCAATAGTATTATATTTTTTCATGGTGAGAATATAAATAATTAGCAGTGCTGTGAGGGCTGTGGGGGTGGGGGTGGTGATGTCTTCCTCCCCTCCAAACAACATGTGTCTCAGAGCACACACAATTGCTTTTCTTTGATTATGTTGTGCTGATATTAGTGATGTTGGCATTTGCATGTTTTGATTTTTTAAGTAAACGTGTGTGTGTGTGTGTGTGTGTGTGTGTGTGTGTGTGTGTGTGTGTGTGTGTGTGTGTGTGCAGAGAGAGAGAAAGAGATAGAAACAAATTTATATTAGTTGACATTTCTTTGTCGTTGAACAGTGCTTTTGCATCTTCACATTTTGTATACATCCTTTTGTTTTTTTTTTTGTATACAAAGACTGGTTTTGATGATGCTTGAACTCAAATATGTTATTTTTGATGGTTGATGTTTGGACAATTAGTTATGCTTCTGTCTTCTAGTCTATAAGATGGTAGCATAAACATTGCTACATGGACATTTGGGGGCTTTTATCATTCTTGTTCCTTATACATTTCCATGGACATTTATCTTTTTATTTTGGGTTTGCGGTTGTTGAACTATGTTGAGGAACTCATAACTTTTTGCCTGACCAATGCTTCCTGGCCATACATCTGCTCCCTAACACATAAAAGATAATCTCAAATACCTATCCCTTCAAATCTCTTCCTCCATCAACAACAAATTCCACCACACCTCTTAATACAACGCCAATCTCATACAGTTTTAGCTATTACCCTTGCATGCACCCCTTTCTTTCTGAAATTAAATAACATGAGTTACCCATATCTAACCCAACTACTAAAAACATCATTCTAGTCATTAATAATCTTCACTCTATTCCTACTTTCCATCCTGCCCTCCTACCACACTCAACTTCATAACCACACCACATCCCCACAGCAAACAGAACCCATAGCCAATCCCATCAAACTAAAAAATGTCCCTATATTGCCATGCAACCTTACCTCCTCCCAAGCCTTTTCTTACTCATGCAATAAACTGACAATCAAAACTAATCCCCACTCTTCTCAAAGACAAACTAAAATAATTCACAAATTAATCAAACTTTTATCTACACCTACTCCATAAACTCACTTGTAGTGGAGACATACACCCCAATCCAGGACCCAAAACATCAGCCAACTCAAACTCAAATCAGCTACATCTCCTATACCACAGACCTAACTCAGCTCTCCTCTTCTTAAACATTAATGCAAGAAGTATACTTAACAAAAGTCAGGACATTCCTGCCCTACTAGCTCTACACAAACCAGATATCGCTGTGTTAACTGAAACATGGCTCAAACCAAAACACCATAATAATGAGATTACTGCCCCTGGTTATAATATTATCTGAAGAGACAGATTAGATAAAAAGGGCAGAGGTGTTGCAATATTATTCCAAAATCATCTCACCATAGAACAACTAGATTACAATACCCAAGAAGTCAAAGATGTAGAACTAATCCTTGCCAAAATAAAAATAAATTCCAACAAACACATCATTATTGCAGGTGGCTATATCCCACCAGGCAATAACATCACTGTAATGGAAAGCCTGCTTAATTGGATCTCCAGCTCCATACCACATGAAACCATACTATTAGGGGACTTCAATATTGACTGGCTTAACTGCACCAGTCATAATCCCTCTGACTTTATTAACCTCCACAGGTTTACCCAAACTATAACCACCCCCCCACTAGAATTGACAACACATCCAAACACCAGTCCATCTTAGACTGGATCCTGGTATCTGACTCCACTCTTGCAAACCAATCTGGCTGTCTTCCAGATACCCCAAGTGACCATCATCTAACCTACCTAATTAGGAACAGATCCCAAACCATCAGCCAACTCATCCTCAGAGTAGTTTGAAACAAAAAGACCATTATAGCTACTGACTTCATCAATGCAATAAAAAGCTGCAACTGGACTCCCCTAAAACAACTACCTCTAGACAAAGCCATTGAATACTTTAACACAACCTTCATAAAAATCTTAAATCATCATGCACCCCCCAGTACTATTAGAATAAAAACTAACTATGCCTGATGACTAAGAAAGGATACTAAAACTATAATGAAAGAAAGGGACAAGGCCTGGATTCAATATCAAAAAAATAAAACCACTACTTTGAGACAAAACTATCTAGAGCTCCATAATAAAGCCAAAAAAACAAATCAAACTAGGCAAATCTACCTACTATAAAAATATGCAAGAAAAATAGGCTTGCAATCCCCAAAAATTTTGGGCCACAATAAATGGTATACTACACCCAGGAAAGTTCATTGCTCCAACCTCTGTGCTACCAAATAACCATGAAAACATTCCCACTCAGTTTAACAAATTCTTTATCGAAACAGTCCAGAACCTTGCCAATGCCCAAAATAGCATTAGCAGCCCCACACCAATAACTACACTAACCCATCCCGATATACAAAACAATAAAGCCAGTTTTCACATTCACTCCATGTCCACCAAGACAATTTCTAAACTCCTTAGGAAACTTAAGCCAACCACTCTAGCAGCTGATATGCTGCCAGCAGACTTCCTTCAGATATCAGCTGAAGTCATAGCCTATCCTGTCTCTATTCTCATGATTAGATCTCTATTAGAATGCAAAGTTTCCACCTCATGGAAAACATCACATATTATTCTACTGCACAAAGGAGGTAACTCCTTAGCACTCACCAACTATCACCCAAAAGCAATGCTATCACCTTTATCCAAAATATTAGAAAGAGCTGTTCATAATCAGCGAATGCAGTACCGCCAAAATAACAACCTACTCTCCATATCCCAGCATAGCTTTAGACCTTCCCATAGCACCACCACAACATTACTATAATTCACCAATATAGTTAACCACCATAGAAACAAAGGTATATTTGTTTCTTCTATATTCTTAGACTTATCAAAAGCCTTTGACATGGTAAATCACAGTATGTTTCTTAAAACTCTGTCTACCCTAAATATAAGTCCCCCTCTATATCATGGTTCATCAGCTACTTATCTGGCCATCAGAAAGCAGTCCTATGTCAGGGACAACTGTCCCTCCTGTTACCAGTTACCATAGGAATCCCTCAAGGATCCATCCTTGGCCCTTTGCTGTTCTCTTTATTTACTAAAAGATCTCTTCAGCCTCACCCACTGCCTCAGTATTACAGTATGCAGATGACACCATCCTTATATGTGTTGCCTCCACGCTAAGTGAACTACAAACCTTAACCCAAAATAACTTCACCATAACCAAAACTTGGTTCACTAACATCAAACTTCTTAATCCCAAAAAAAACAAACTAATTATTTTCAGCCCAGGCAGATCTGCTCCCCTAAATAGTTATTTCACCATCTACTCTAAAGAAAACATTCAAATTAGTCCAACCACACACACTAAACTGCTAGGTGTAGAAATAGACAATAACATGAGGATCAACATCCACATAGCACAAACCATCAAGAGAGTTAATAAAAAATGTGGACTCTTGTACAGGAACAAACAGTTTATGACTAAACACACCAAAGTAACCATCGCAAGGACTCATCGTCTATCCACCCTCCTCTATGCCTCTCCCATCTTGACTAATCTTTGCCAAACCGATCTAAATAAAATGGAATCTTGCTACAACAAGATTGCTAAGTTTGCTACTGAAGCCTCATATAGGTCTCACCACTGTTTATCCCTTAAGCACCTTAACTGGCTTGAGTTGACTCATATACTTCTACTTAATCAACTCTCTATAGTGCACAAACTCTACTACCTTCCTGAGAAAACTCCAGCACTTCAGCACCTAATTCAGCCCCACATTCCCTCTAGAGCCCTAAGATCTAGTAACCAGAACCTCATAACTGTCATCCAACATAGAAATGATGCCAGCAAATCCCTCTTTGCCAGCATCATTACTAAAACCTGGAACACACTACCAAGCCAAATAACTTCTACCACATCCTTTATTCATTTAAAAAAATTCCTGAAAACCCACTATTTAAGTGACTGACTATGTTCATATCACTCACCAGGCTAACCTAAACTAGGAGAATGTTTCTGTGTATAGCTAAGTATAAACAGTTCCCCTGAAAGTTTGTGAACCCGTTGATATTTACTTGACAAAACTTATATCTGTAAAAATAATACAAATGCTGTTTTAAGTTATTATGTACCACAACAATTGTCTACTGTAAGAATTGTTAGTCTCTAACATATTGTGTATGTTTGCTATAAGTATGCTCTATTTTTTTTTCTCTTCTGTCATGTACTGTATTGTATTGTGGAGCTTTTCTTCCCGGGCCTCCGCTGAAAATGGACCCACCTGTGTCCAGTCGGACTTTCCCAGTAAACAAATGTAAAATAAAATAAAATAAATAAATATATAGAGTTTATGTATATAGGGTGAAAGTGTGCTGTTCAGTGCCATAAGGGAAGAATCAATTTTAATCATGGAGAGTCTATTTTTGAGGAGAAAAGTCGCAGTATAGTTTAACTCATCTGTGTGTTGCTCAGGAGGATCTGTTCTCCCTTTATTCTCATCTTCATATCTTGTGGGAAATTTGGGTTGGGTCTAGAGTCTCCCAACTTCGAAAGGGTGTATACTTGTCTGCCTTTGATTAGCCTGCTTGTGGTTGTAGCTGTGGCTTTCAGGGTCTAGTAGTAAGTTGTCATACAAGTGTTTCCAAGAAAGACATTCACTCAGTCCTTTTAATTATAAGAATCTTTAAAAGGAATGAGTGAACATCTCTCTTTCTGCATATTTTAATATAACAATAACCCATTGCTGGGTGTGGGTAATGCTGGATTTACTCACGGGTGATGTGGTTTAGTCATGAGTGTGAATGTTTTAGCAACCAAGAAAATATAAAGCATATTGGTGCCCCTTTAAACTTTACTGATGACTTCAAAATGGTTCCTGTCTTGGTTAGAGACAGGGTTACACTGTAAGATAAGTGACAAATTAAATCACAGGAAATGATTACACACAAAATTGAGGATTTATGCCCTAGTAATATACACCAAAATATTTAACAATAGACTACTGGGTTATGTTTATGGGGCTCATCAGGCACATGAAATTAACAGACATAATCACAACCACCCTTATAAATCATGCTGCACTTGGATTCAGTCTTGATAACTTAAAAACGGGAAGGAATGAATATCCGCAGCTCACTGTCCTGTTAATTCTATCAAGTCAGGGTCTACTAAATGGAGTCAAGGAAGGGGCACAGGTATTTTCAAATTGTAATCCTCTACATTCCATGCTAGTGACAGTATGGTGGAAGCCCTTAAAGTTTGAAATTCAAAGCTTATACAGGTGGGTTAAGATCATATATCTTGACAGACTAGATGATCAAATTAAGGAGATGGAAAAGACTGTTGTAATAAGAGTAAGAAAATTTAAGTGGCATAACTTTAATAATAAAAACAGTTGAGTAAATATACATGTCTGTAAATGGAGCATGGTGAATGGAAGCATAAACATAGCCATCCCTTCATGGAACACTTTGTGCTGCTTAATCAGTTTGGTGAAGATTCTGGGTTGGATGCTGTCAAAAAATAGAGCTGATCCCAATAAACCAAGAGGCAAAGCAGATGGAAACTGAAGTGACTCTACTCTTCAACTGCAGTTAAACATAGCTAAAACACTAAGGAATCCTGAATGACCATAATTAATCTACCATGGTAAATAAACATTTGCCATTAGACTGATATGAAATTTAACTGTGGTTATACTGCTAACAGAAACTTTATCTTTTATGGATTGTCAGAATAGGAGTCATCAAGATGTTCATAACCCAGTTTATGTTTTATCGGGTTAGGCACCTTCCTGTACCCCACATAACAAACTACTCCTAAAAAATTAGCAAGATCATTTCTCAGTTCATATGGAAAAGGAAGAAAATCGTATGCTTTATAGCCAGTAACCCAATATCATATGCAGGATTGGGAGTTTTGGACTTATTCATATGCACAAGCTATTATAGTAAGCCAGCTTTTAATTTATGACTTTATCACATGTTGTTGGGGGTGGCATAATGTTTAAAGTCTTCACTTCATAGGCACAAAGTGCAGGGTTTGATTCTGGCCTTGGGTTATTAGCTAGACTTAAATGGCCTGGTATTCACCTGTGAACCTATGAACTTTTAGGATACAAATAAGAGTCTAGCAAATTAATTGCAAATGCACTGTCACCAGCTTCCTAAGAAACTGAAACAGTGGGCAGATCTGGCTGCACAAGAAATGCACTTAAGTGGCTGTATACAGCCAAATCAGATGTAGGACTTATCCAAGCCTATTAGGGTTTGCCCATATTTCAGAGTACAGGGCCTCCCAATAAAGGATGATACATGGATGGGAAAAAGCATTCTTTATTTGGCATATCTTTTTAGAAACAGTTGGTAATCCAAAATAATTTGCTCTTTCCAGTACCTTCAAAGCACATGGCAACTCCCAAGTGTTGATCATGGGAGATGCCATAAATTATGATATGCAATCATCAGATCAACAGTTAAAGAAACTGCAGTGCAAACATTTTCCAGGTAGTCTTATATACACTACAGTTAGGCAAGGAGGGGAACCTGCTCTTATGCTTGAATGTTTCTACTCAATATCAAATCTTACATGATACTAGACAGAAGGAAACCACTGAGCATTAGAGTGTGAATATCAACCTTAACAGATGCTCAAAATAAAAGTCAATACTGTAATTCAGGAGAATTGCCAAGCTTAATGGGATATCTTATTTGCATGAGAAAATGATGATTTTCATTTTTGGAGGCTATTGTTCACCGGCAATCAATGTGGCAAAGTTCTTTGTGCATAGCTATAATGATGCTAAATTAAGTAATTACATATTTTGGTATAACTAATTGCCAGCATTAAAATTTGTATACCCCTTCAATGGAAATCAATGAAGGGTAACACAAATATAAGCTTGTATAAATGGATTCTGCACACATATACATTTATCCCAACAGCTTCAAGGGGAAGCTGGTAAATCAGGGAAGAATGAAACCAGCAAGAAGCTTGCAACCTCTTCTGGACAATACTGGTGCATTTATCTGAACTGGCTAACCTCAGCTTATGTCGTATGTCACTGTAACTTTATTTAATGCTGCCTCCAAGAAAGCCTTGTAATACTTCAATAGCAATGGGGTTATTATGAAATAACAATGTGCACAGTGATGTCTGATAATAATCAAGGGTCTGATAGTTCAAAATACTGGTCTCTGCTAAGGGTTCCTTATTGTCTGAAAGTAGGTGTGCACTATGAATTAATCAATTTCACTGTATTCCATTTTAATCAAGGTGTAGAAATAAGTTATTCTTTATTAAAATTAATGCTATTTCTTAATAAAGTTTGGGGAAAAAAGGTGGACAGTCTATTCACAATAATTACATTTTTTCTCAGATGGAAAAAATGTCTCATATAGCTTTGAAACTCAAGCACTAACCATAGAAACATTAGACTTATTTAACTGGGAGTAGGAATGAACAAAAATGTGCTGCACATCAAAAAATCTTTATAGTATCACTACAGCAGATTCAAACCACCTTATTACTTTAGCCAAAGACAGCATATTGGAAATGTTAGCACATTTCAAGTTTTAATTAAGTGTAATATTGCAATTACTGCAGTAACTTTGTATTAGTATTAATTATAAGTCTAAATTTACACAAAATCACTTTCATTACATAGCAAGTGTACATATTGACTTAGACTACCTACGGTACTGTGAAATGTGCAAAAAGTAATATAAGCTAGTAAAAATCAATTTTACAGAGGATTTAAGTCATCTCCCTCATAGATGTAATTTCTAGGTGTTACTGATCTTGGATATTCACTACAGGAATGCATACATCAATATATTAATGATCCATTTTTATAGAGAATGCTTTCAGAGACATACAGTGTTCACTTAAAAATGTAAATGAATCATTTATGACAGAAAGCAAAGCTGTTACAAAGACAGTAAAAGGCCACACAATACATTTAAAGGTGTATTTTCACAAGGACATTTGAGATGTTTATTTTTTTCTTGCATTTAAATGTCTCAATGTTTGTGATGTATGAGTTTTTGATTTTTTAATGCACATGTTGCAACAGATGTATGACAGCAACTGATTTGCATTTGTTTTTTAACTACAATACTAGCATGCATCCTGACGTCATAAACACACACATAAAACAATATAGTGACTAATAAGAAAGGAACCTAGTCCTCTTTTATTTTAACATAGGAACAAATGACTATACTAAGCAAGCGATCACAGGGCCATAAGATTCCAAGCCACGTACACCTTTAAGCAGACAAACTTAAAAGTTCTTACCACCCTTTTTAAGCACTTAATAGTATTCAGCTCCCAAATCAAGCAGGGCCATACATGATAACCCTGGTATAAATTTGTGAATATCTATCTAGTCATCAAGACTGGCCTTAATGGTGGCTATTTAACATATATATTGTAATGAGGCATGCTTTAGCTTTAAGAACAAAAATTTCCATTGCCTGAATATATATATATATATTTTTTTATATTATTTTTTCAGCTAAAACTATTAAGTACAAACTACTTGTTAATATTTATGAGGAAAATGCACTGAGGAAGCAATAATAATTGTATTTAAAATGTCAGCACACTCAAAACAGTAAAACAAATCTCTGTTTAGAATATTCATATATACAGTATTTTGTCCAGCAAATGAATTACATCTTACACACCAGGCAGTATATTTAGACCACATTCTAAAACATTACCTAATGACTGGGGTCTGACTTCAAGTTCTCTATTCTTCACAACTACAGAAAGAGTTGCTGAAAATTATTTAGAGTTAGAAGTTTAAAATCTATTTGACTTGTATTGCACCCCCCTTCTATAAATGCAAGGCAAGAGTTCAGTGAAATTCAACTAAACTTTGGTTACAAAATGTCATTATTCATTCTAAGCAATATGTCTTGCACAAAGATAATCATATAAACACATTCCATCTCTGTTCTTGAAGTATGAAAACAAACCATACCCAATGTAAAATTGGCTATACCTGTACTGTCCTGATCTCCAAAATTAGAATAAAAATTTTCAGTTATGATTCAGAGATCACCCCTCCATGTTGCAATGTCTGCAGATCAAATGGGACACAAAAAGAGAGTGCTGAGATCCATATCTCGTCAGTGCTGAAAAGTGCTGGTGTATTAATTATGCAGACAGTATTAAAATAGCAACCAGCATTACTTCTAAACTTGATCATATGGATGTACAGTTATCATTTGATAAAACAAAAGTGGGACAGCAACAAAGTGTTTTCTATTTACCTTGGAAGAAAGTAACATGATGAAAAAGTGAATATATAATATTGTTTTAGGTTGCATCATATGTATAAATGACACAAGTTCTAACACATTGTGGTTAGTGGACAGCAGTCATCTTAGCTGTAGATGTTACCACCCAAAAACAATCACAGATTATACAGGTGTACAACTTTTCAATGCAGGTCATTGCTCACGCACTTTCTCCTTACTGGTAGGCATTCACTGTAGTACGTACAACACCTAGTCTACACCATCATGATTATGCCCCATGTCTCAGATGATATGACAGAAGGAGGGATTGCCTGACAGAGCAGAACTGTTAGAAGTACTGGTAACATAGGCAGATAGACGAGAATCTCAACCCACCTACAGTGTCAAAGACCTGAAATCTCACTATCAAAAGATAGGGGGAATAGTGTAAACCATTCCAGCTGCATATAACTGTTTGTTGGGGGTTTTCACAATTTCAAGATGACACTTCCTCTGTCTGACTCTATTCTACGGCTATCCAATAGCTATCCAATGGTTTAATGTCTTGCATGCTGTAGTACTCAAAATGTCAATGTGACACATACTTCTGCCAGTTTTATTTTGTTTTTCTGTTACATAGGTAAGATGGCTAACTGCCAAGAATGTTTTTCTATTGTTTCCTCATCCTGCAATGCAAACATATTTTGTCATGCTAGAGGCATGTGACAGCTCATGAATTATCACAATAAAGTGTCTTGGTCACATCTACTACTGCATGACAAAACAGAGCAGTATGAAATGGGATTATCTCCCTTTTGCATACGTCTGTATAAAATTGCCATACTGGTCCTTGATCTCACTCAGCACAGTGTATTTGACTTTCCAGAACATTCAAAAGTGTATGAAGGAGATCATGAAGTTTCCCCTGTGAGAGGTTAGCATAATGGTTAGGGTACTTGCTTTCCAAACATAAGGTGCATGATTTGATTCTCACATAGAATAATTGGCTAGGTTTAAAATGGCTCACAAGGCAGTTAGACTTGCACTAATATATGATGTATGTATGAACCAACTTCAGAGACAAATGAATGCCTAGTATGTCATCCAGGTATACGGGCATCCTTTGGGCAGGACAGCAAAGTAAGTGCCACTCTGATGACCTCAAAAAATGTCGCATAGAACTGCTTTGTATATAACAAGCAGAGGTCAAATAACAGTGATCTGAGATGCACTTTAACCTTTCACTTTTTATTGTCATGTTTTTGCCTGCTGCTTCCTTCATCTTTTCAGTACTGCTCATATACAATGTTTGTCTTTCACATTACATGGACAGTTGATACTATATGCAGATTCAAAGGAGGCTGACGCACATAGGTTCATAGGTTGGTACTAGGCTATCAGCCCTAGGACCTATGCAAGCCTAGCCATAGCAATTCCCTGGATATTTCTTCCCACAATATTTATTTCTCTGGACCCCTGTCTAGCAGGGTGACTGACATGATCGCCGGGGTGAATTTCCCATCTCCCTTCCAATCATCAAGGTTCCTTTTGAAGAGGGCCAAAGAGGCACTCTGCTTGACATGTATGGGCAGTCTATTCCAGAGTATGGGGAGTCTTTGGGTCAGGAACCTATCCCTCCAGCATGTTTTGTTCATTGTGATGACAAGGTTTTGATCCCTGGAGCGTGTGGCTCAGAGGGATTGGGATTTCTTTAAGTGGAGCATGTCCAACAGCTCAGGGTTTGACATGGCCTTGTATGTGAAACAAAGATCACCTCTGAGTAGATGATATGCCAGAGTATAGCTGGAGTTTTTTTTAAACGGTCAGCATATGGTATCTGCTTTAGGCCTGTAATTCTATTAGTGAGGTATTTCTGTGGCTGTTCCAGCTGTTGCAGATGTTTTGTGAGGTACATAACAAACGGGACATTATACTCTATAATGGGTCTAATGAGGGATGAGTACAGAGGGACAATGACCTCCTTTTTTCTGGAGGAAAAGCCCTTAGTGATGAGGTGTGCCACATAGAAGGATTTCCTGACTGTTGTGGCAATGTGGTTATCGAAAGTGAGACCACTGTCCACTTGTGTCCCTAAGTCTCTCATCACACTTTTGATGTTTAGGGTCCTGCCACCTATGTGGTAATTCATGGGTACATGTTTTTCTCCAAAGGGGATAACTATACATTTCTTGGCATTAAGCTTGAGCCCAAGGCTCTGGTACCAGGCATCTGTTTCTGTAAGGCCCTTTTGTAGAATATCCATCTTTGCTCTCTCCAAGATGGGTGATAGTTAAAGTGCTCCTGAAAGGCATTCTGAAGACATAGTGAGCATGTTTCCCTTCTGCTCTACAGTGTACAACATTTTGAATACATGTTGGAACCAGTGGTGTAGAAGTAGCATGTACATCTGTACAGGAATAGATCTGGGCTATTGGTATAGATGGGCAGGGAATCGGATAAAGCAGCTAATGATCAGGTTTCCTACCCGAGGAGGAGGATATGGGGAATTCCGTGCCAGTGTGATATTGCTAGACATCTCAGGGTAAAAGTGAGTGAGGTAACAATGTCCTGATTTCATTGAACTAGCTGGAGCCAGAGCTAAAGAACGTAATTAACCATGACTAGCCAGAGAGAGAGCTAAGGAACATGATAAACTATTACAAGTTGTTTTTGTCTTTCGGCTTTTCCCGGTTAGGGGTCGCCACTACCGCTAATGATTGGTAGTTGATTTTTACATGCCGAGTTACCAGCCATGATCCACAACCTTCAACGAAGGTACACCCATTCACGCATATCTCCACGCAGAAGACGCTCTAGCTGAGAGTCGAACCAGACAGAGTCTTACTGTGACGCGACAACGCTACCGCAGCACCACCACCGCGGGTCTAAGATAAACTATTACAAGTATGATGGCAAAATTCACAGTCAGAATCACATGGGAAAAAAAGAAAACAACTTGAAAAACATGACCTAATAAATTACCTGTCTCCAGAAATCACACTGGAATGAAACACCAAGCTTTAATATTACACAAACTTCGATGATCAAAATATACATAAATGTTTAAAACCAACTTAAGCACTTTCATTCCATTAAAAATAATTACAGGAATTTCTTCAGAACTAAAACCTTGAATAAGCCATCCACATAAATACTTAAAACAAAAGCCTTCATTGCATCATGTGATCAAAAATTCACCAGTGCTTTCCACTGATTAATAAATGCCCACTTAACTTACAGTTAAAAATTATTTAAACAAACATCCCCTCAATTTTAAACTTTAAAGTGCTTCAAATTTTAACGCAGAATTTAAAGAGACACAGTCATTAATTTCCGGTGAGCAAGTGGCATCCAGTCTTAGTTGCCACCTTATCAAATGTTCTCCCACAATCACACCTTGGGCATCCTTCTTAATTTGTACAATAACCAAAAAAAAAAAATATATATATATATATATATATATATATATATATGCCCTTGAAACTCCGTAATATGCCTGCTTCAGGCATTCACTGTCTTTTCCATTTTAATATCCAACAAATGCTCGTACATCCTGTCTCCTAGTCTCCTGGATATTTTAACCACTCTTGGAGTTGCCCGCAGTCTGAGAACTTTCACTGGATGATTGCAAAACCATGTCATTAATATTAATATAAATGGTTGTAATCAAACCAGCTGCTTAATTGCATTGAAAAATCTGCAAAGCACACCCCAAATAGCATGTGCTATGATAGCCATGTATGTATTAGATCTCTTTGTTGACAGATTACATCTCTATCGTTGCCATCCTCTGCATTATATAGTCACTGCCCTGTGGTCTCCAACAAATGTCCCATGCTATCATTATCACATTTCCATTTGTAATGTCACTGACATATAATGCCCTTCTGTAAAACTTTGTGCCTATGAGATTCATTTACTCTATATGATATGCTAGAATGAAAAACAGCATTGTTATTGCTCCTGTATCCTATTCCTGCTACAAAATCACATGCCTATGCTCATTCTATTTATCTTTATCCTGTCGCAAAGAGCTACAGGTGCAAGTGAGCCACACTTTCTGTCAAATTCTCTTCCATAGGTAATATGGTAAGTTACTTGCTAAAACCAGACATATTTCTGAGAAATATACCTAGTATTGCTTACATTTTCAATATGCTGTGGTATTTGCAAAATGCAACATATGTCTGGATGCATACCAGACATTCCTGAAGGTTCACTAAACTTTTCTCTGCTCATTATAAATCCCCAACACATGTTGAATAATTAGTGTGACAGAAAGAAATACGATTTAGAAACAGGCATGGCTGCAATATTATCTTATTGTAATTGTTTTGAATTGAGTACTAGTGCTTCAGACCTGACTTCACTGGTGCTCTGTCTAGCAACCCATGATTCACGTTAGCAAAGGTACCGCATACACACTCACAGACACACACACACACACACACACACACACACACACACACACACACACACACACACACACACACACACACACACACACACACACACTCATTTGCAAACAAGCAGCCCCCATATCTAATTTTATGTATGGAAAGACTAATTCATTCATTGCCCCATACAGAAACATATTTGCTTATTAGCAAACAAGCACCCCTCACTTAAACACATGCATGGAAAGACTAATCTATTCACCTTCCCACAAACACACACACTCGTTGCCACCTACACAGAAGTTTTCACACACACGTTTTTGATGCAAATCCTACTGATAGGTACTTCTTGTAAGGAAGCAGATCATGACATGTGGTAAAAGCTTGTATAACAATTGTTTTAAAGACAATGTATTTGACTACATACCTTAGTTAGGTAAAATTCTGGATTAGAAAAATGTGTTATGGTTTAAACTTATCTATATATGAATTTGGTATTTCCATGAAAGATATGCAGATCCACCCAAAAGTGACTTGACATCATTTATATTACAGCTTCCACAATGGTATTTAATGGATTTCTACTATAGCTTCAGTATAGCCTAAAGTATTTTGCATTCTGAACATGCAGTCGGCAAAGTGATTTTTTTTTTCTATTTTATTTATACAAATACTTAAAATGGATGAAGGTTGCTGATGGGCTTGCATCCATCTCACAGACAGGCAGACCCCTCCCACCAGTACCGACCGACTAACAGTACACACACACACACACACACACACACACACACACACACACACACACACACACACACACACATACACGTGCACGTGCACACACACACACATGCACACACACATACACACACAAACATGGACACACATAGACACACAATCACGTATATATAGACTATAGTCATACAGCCTCATTCATGCCCCTACAGACATGCACTCTCAAACACACATCCATACACATTTGCCCACTAACACATTCACCACCCCATGTCTTTATTGAACTTAAATGTGCGAATGTACTGTCATAGGACTTAATTGGTAATTGCTGTTTTTCACACTGGGCACTTTTTCCTCCTAGGGTAAAACCTTACTTATTCAAGCAAATCAGGAGCCATGGGCAAAGCACATGGCTGATTAACATTATCCATTTTCCTGAGCTACCCCATTAGCATATTACTTAAATTACAGGACCAATCTTTGTATCAAAGTCTCTGTGAGGAGAAAAATGTCAGCAGGAAAATCATTCTCTAAATTTGAAAGGCTTACCACAATGCAGACATCAATCTGAGTTAAGGATTATTTATACAATTTGTTAACTCAGAAAGGGTACTGGTCCTGTTGGACTAAGTTCATTCTCAGCCCAGAATGTGAACATACATCAACAGGAAAAATAAATATACTTTATACTATATGAAAAACAAAGGCATGGTCAATATCCAATAGAAAAAATTATTTACAAAGGTAGTCAATAGAAAACGCTATGTACAATATTTATATCAATTAGAGTAGCTACATGTTAGGAGATAGGACAAATTATACAAGGCTATTATGAATCACAGGGATTGTCTATAAAGTTGCACATACACAGAAGCAATTATACAAAAATATTATTAATATTTCCCTTGTTGTTGCGGGGTTAAGCATGACAATTTTACAACAAAGGAGAATGAAGCAGTCTTCAGCACCCTTCATATTCATGACATGATTTTCCTTAATCGTAATGCAAGGCTGATGAAGGTGATGTTGATGATGATGATGATAAAGATGATAGTGCAAGGAAGCAGCAGAAGAAGTAGTAGGGGATGTTATCTGGTGGATAAATAATGTAAATGTCATGGATTTACAGACACGGCATGTCAGCAGCAACAGCAGTGTGATGCAGAGAAAAGGATATGTGCGTAGCAACACACCACAGAAAATGCTCTTTAAGAACAGCAACTAGGGTGACACTTTCAGCAGCACTGATAGCAAATAGTTTGTTCTGTCCACAGATGGCCATAGTTATACCTGAACTATTATGTTTAGTATGCCAGAGGTGTGCATTTTCACTTTGCCTTACCAGATAGGTATAATGCATTTTTGTATTCATTCATACACTCAAAAATATTTATGGCGCGGCTATATATTTCTCTACATACCTATAGACAGAGACAAGCAGAAACACATGGCACACACATACACACGTGCAAATCTTAGCACTGTGGAGAAACAGCCTGATGTTTCTTACTCTCCAGATGATGAGGTTACGGGTATTTGGACTACATGTCCCAAGTGATTATACTGCAAATTGAAAACAGGAAGTAGACGCCAATCATATTGCACTTGTGTGTCGCTTATTACAGACTCATCAGCAATTAGTAATGGCATTAGTAATGGCAGAAAAAGTAAAAAAGCTGCAAATACTGAAAGAAAATCATGTTTTTTTAAATTTACAGTGTATGGAATATAAGCATAAATATTTTGCTATCTTTTGGGGATTTTTATGTTATTGTGCTGCCATTTCCAGATGGTATGGGTACACTATTCTTTACTGATATAGGTAGTGTAGGTGCACACAGTATAGAAGTCATGGACTCCAGTAACGTGCAAGTGAGGCTGGTATTATTTAATACTTCAGATATGCAGAACACAGCTACAGGTACAAGTTGTGGTGAGCAGACCTCTGCCATGTGCCTCCTTTACGTTTTGAAGACCATTGTAGAGTTTATGCAGTGAAGGTGGTGCAAACTGTAAAGCTAAATTTAAAGTCCGCTTCCTGCTCCTTCAAGAACAAAGTCCAATGGGATACTAATATTGTGGTCCATACTACAGAAGTCCATTAATTAGCTTGGTGGAGGAGGGGACAAATATGATAGGTGTTACATGTGGGCTGTGGACAGTTAGGATACACTAATTATCTGTTAAGATAAGTATGTTCCACAGAACGTCTGTCTAGACACATCATATCTTTCTAGGCAGGCACCACTGTGGCTGTCTGTGAAGTTTCACACATCTTTCTTCTATGCATAATGTCTCAGAGATACAATATCATGACACAGTGATAGGCATGGCAGTTATTGCAAATAGAGATCATTGTGAGATGCGATGGCGATTAAGACTTTTTCACATGCACTGTCACAATGAATTACCATTTGCAAAGCTGGTCATCTGGTGATCATTATTCTGATACGTTCACACTTTGACATCTGTGGGGTTGCAGCACTGCTGTGAAATCATCAAAGGACTCCCTGACAGTATGTATTTTGGATATGTGTTGTGCCTGGGGCTATGGATTCCAACAATGATCCCTGCCACAGTCTGACATGGTCATAACCTATGATCTGATTCAGGCTGTCACAAACTGTCACCAATAACTTAAAGGGGTCCACCCCATTTTTTACATTCTTTTTAGCTGGCTTCTGCAGCAATTTATAAGAACCTTATCTTGGAAGGCTCAGCATGGCTGCATTTCTTCGTTGTCTGTACCTATGATATGAAAACATCTATCACTGATTCTAAAGGCATATCCAACATCCAGCACCTACTTTTAGTGTCCCTATATACTGTCTCCATTGTATCTTGAATATGCCAGTTAACTGAAGAGAAGCACAGTAGCTCATTGCTAACGATCTCTGTCTCTGAGCTGTTTGGTCTTGAGTTATGTGTCTGTGGTGTTATCATGTTCTCTCAAAGTCTATATGGCTTTTCTTTCTACAGCTCTTTCAAATATAATCTATACTGTGGTATTTATAGTGGCGGTGTCTAATTCAGCTGGTAAAAAAGACATGTAGTGGTTAGTATTATCTGTCATGGCTTTACAGGGACAAAACATTTCAGTGACTAAAGAGAACAAAAAACATAAACTTCCTGGGAGAAAATGGATTGAAATCAATAGCGCCATCACACCCTTACTAAAAAGAAACAAATTAAACAATTCAAAAGTCACAACATGTAAGTAAAAAGAGAAGCATTGAGGAGTTATGTAAATGAAATGTGACTTGGCACCATCATTTTTTTTTTCTATGAGACATTGTCACATACTCAGTTTCTGAGCATACTAGACCCAATCCACTCCCTGCACACACCTGCAAATATCCCCTAGCATTGTCATCCATACCATACTCTACTTAAAACTGGTGCTGTTTATCTCATGCTTGAGACAGAAGTGACTCAGGCGCATGAAGGAGGAGGTGGATGCTATCTTGTTTGGGAGCTGGTGTGTTTTTGCAAAAACTATGCATATGAAAATTTGTTTGGGGGGGTCATCTGTGAGACAGCCCTTCCTAGCTGTACCCAGGCACCAAAAACAGGATTTAAGCAGTCCAAACATATAGAAACAACCTATGAACTTTATATATCATACACACTTCCAAGATATCTGCAACAGATATTGCTTAGGTTGTCATCTGCTGTACATAACAGTTGACATTTTATTACGTGCTCACTCCTCTCCCAGCTATGTTACTTAGCATTTTATGGAAATGCAGGTGACTTGTACTAGTTGTTACAGCTGAGACAGCATCTAGACTTTTGTGCAAATTGATTTGTAAACCAGCATTGTTAGTTAGTTCATAGGTTCATAGATTGGTACTAAGCTAACTGCCTTTGCGAGCCATTTTAAGCCTAGCCAATTATCCCTTGTGAGACTCAAACCTTGCACCTTGTGTTTGTAAGGCAAACACCTTAACCATTAAGCCACCCTAGTTCACCTACGTGTTACATAAACAAATATATAAATTTGGAAAAAAAAGACAGATTTCAGACTAAAAAAAAATGTAAATGCAAGGCAAATTAAATCCTAACATGATGGATTATACATAATTTTCATACTTTTCTTGTGAATTGTTATGCTTCCCTTACTGCAGTTCTCAAACCTGTGAGGAAAAGAAGCAGTACATTTAAAAGTAAAGGTCTGTCTCTTAAAGTACTTCTTTCAATATAATAATGAATTATCCAAATCCTGGCATGCTTGTGCTTTAATGTTTGGGGTACAAACAAGGAAACTCCATGTTGTTTTATGACAGACACAAGAGCATAATCACTTTTTGTAATAATAATAATAATAAGGCCTGTGAGTTAATTTCAGTAGTTCTTATCAGCCAAGTAGCAAAGAGGCGGTGCTACTATTTACAAAGACATCATGTAAAATAATGAAATGTAAAACAGCACCATTTGGAAAAAGTATAATTTTTAACAGAATACAAGCAATCAGTAAATTAGTGGCTTTTGAGTAGAAAAAATATGCACTGGCGTTACTTAAGTGAGAAGTTATGGAAACCAGATAAATACTGTCTGGTGTACTGATGGCTGAAAAGTGACATGGTCAGACATACTGGAGAAGGAAGAATTGCAAGCTTTTGAGAGAATACGTTCCCTCTGCACACAGCCACTGTACGTAAAGTACTAGTACATCTGTAACTGAGCAATAACAGAGTAAGACAGAGCTCAAACCGTATATACAGTTTTATCATTTGTTTAGTCTCTTCCCACATATCCTGTGCTGCCCCACTAGTATCATTTTTAACCCATACTCCTAAATACTTCATTTCATCATGTCCCCATAAATATGGGTATTCCTGAACTAGTTAATGTGTAGCTATATAACTTACTGCTAATGCCTTTGTTTTAGCTTCATTAATTTTGTATCCTGAAAAGATCTGAAACTGACTCAAAATGTTACACAACACTTAAATGTCATTTTCTGGTTTTGTCAGGTATAAAATAATATCATCTGCAAATAAAGCCAGCTTTTCTTGACTACCACAACACTTATATCCTTGAATTTCTGAGTCTCTTATTTCCTGTGCCAGTGATTCTAAATATAATGCAAATAATAAAGGGAAAAAAGGACACCCCTGCCTGGTACCTTTGCTCAAGCAGAAATTATCAGCGAGGACCCCACCCTTTTTTTCACCTCTGATCCCTCATACACCCTCCTAATCAACCTTATAATTCTTTTCAGTCATATACACAGGTCAGACATATTTTTTAAAAAACAGAGAAGTTGCAGATAGCAATTAATAAAGAGCTGGAGGACTGTATCTGGGAGGGGAAGATGGTAAGAATCAAATGGGATAAACTTATTCTTCCAGTAGAACAGGTCAGATTGGGACTACCTGGTTTGAAGGGGTATTTCAAAGCTTCACAGTTAACACTCCTATTCACAGCACAAGCAAAGTGGAAAGGGATGATGATGATGAAACTGGGGGGAAGCTCAAGAAACAAGGAAAGATTTGCATTTTAGATGCAAGCTTTTAAGGAGAATAACAATAATCATACAGAATATTATATTAATAAAGGAACAGAAAGTATTCTAAGAACTAAACCAACGTGGGAATGGATAAATGAGATTTTGCCACAGGAATGACTGCAATTAGGGATACAGACAATAGGCAAGAGGTGGCTGGAATTTATTGGAGAAAACTGGCAAAGGAACCAAGGTACTGGGAGCAAATAATTAGAGAGGAAAGATGATAGAATGGGAAGACGCCAACAACTTATTTGGACTGCAGGTTAGAGATTGCCTTCCCTATCAGGGATTGATATCTGAGTATAGGCAAAGAGAAAGAAATAGGGGGGGGTCCTAAATGAAAGACCAGCACTGGTAGAGTTTTTAATATAATCTAGAACAGAAGCTGCCATTAAAAAGGAATCATTAGTAGAGCATATAAAATATTGCATGATAACTATTTATTTGTTTTATTTTATTTATTTTATATTATATTTCTTGACTGGGATAGTCCAACTGGATGCATGTCCATTTTCAGCGGAGGCCCGGGGAGAAAAGCTCCACAAAAATAATAATAATAATAATAATAATAATAATAATAATGGTACAATAATATTCAAAGAGCGCAAAATGATGTAGATAATTCATTTCAGGAGGTATAACACAGTGGGAATACACTGGCACATGCTAAAGGTTAACAGAGTGAGAAAAAATATAAAATAGATCATTTCACAAATGTAAAGCAAAATAGGAAAATGCTACAGTATAAAAAAGGTTGAATTCAGCAGGCATAACTGTACATTATGACATAACACAACAGATGAATAGAATGACTGGCTTGCTAATAGTCAGATAGGTACAGAAAGACCAAGTTGTTGGAATGGGTTAGTTAGGGTTTCATAGGTTCATAGTTTGTACAAGGCTAATGGCTCTGGAGCCTTTACAAGCCTAGCCCATAGGATTACCATGGCATTGTACCACCCAACCTTAGTTCCCAGAGCCTCTGTTGAGTAGAGCCACTGGAGTGATCCCTGGGGTGAATTTTCTATTCCCCATCCACTCATCAAGATTTCCCTTGAAGAGGGCCAGTGAGGTGCTCTGTTTGACATGTATGGGAAGTCTATTCCATAACATGGTCTGTCCCTGGGTTATAACTCTGTCTCTCCAGCATGTTCTGTTGATTTTCTTAATGAGGTTGAGGTCTCCAGAGTGTGTGGTGTGGGCAGATTGGGATTTCTTTAGATGTAGCATTTCTAACAGACCTGGGTCAGACATGGCTTTGTAAGTCAAGTAGAGATTGCCTCTAAGTAGGCAATATGATAAAGAATAGTTGCAAGTTTTTTGAGTCTGTCCATATAGGACAAGTTTATAAGGCCTAGGATCCTCTTTGTGAGATACTTTGTGGCCTCTCCAGCTGTTGCAGGTGTCTAGTGAGGTACATGCCAAATAGGGCATCGTACTCAAAGATTGGCCTAATAAGGGAAGAGTAGAGGGAGACAATGACTTCTCCGGCAGGGGTTAGAGCCAGTTAGTTTTAAAGTATATTTTAAGGCCTTGTTTAAATGGGGATAGAGATGTTTCTTGGGTAAGAGTTGCAGGACGTTGGTTCCAAATATTACAAACTGAGTTAGCAAACAGAGAATCCCCTGTTGTGTTGTTGGATTTTAGGGTTAGGACTGATAGTCTGCTGGATGAATAAAGTGGCGTGAGAGCATTATATGGGCTGACAATGCTCTTGAGGTTTGGGGTATTGTCAGGTTGGTTGAGAACTTTGTCTGCTACTGTAAGCTGGTTGAACTTCAAAAGGGAAGGAAATTCTAGCCAGTCAAGTTGAACTAGGTTGTTGCAATGGTGAGTTTTGTATGCCATACCTGTGACAAATCTAGCTATGTGGTAGTAATAGGAGGCTATTTTACTGAAGTTAGTTTTAGAAAGGTTAGTAAATACCGGTGAGGCATAGAAGAGAGTTGAGAGAAGATGGGTTTGTGCAATAGCAACCCTAGCAAAAGGGGTGAGGAAAGGTTTGACCTTGTAGAGGGAGCCTAGTTCTTTTGTTAATGGACTTAAGTGGTCAATATGCATGTCAAATTTGAGGTTAGTATCTATTAGTACTCCTAGGAGCTTAGTTTGGTCATCACCTTATCATCAACTATAAGAATTAATCAGAGGAGGTTAAAAAGGATTAGGAAGAGAGATTGGATAAGCAATTCACAAAGAAGCAATGAGAGGATATATGTATGCCTCCCAAATATGCAACAAAATCTAGAAGATTTAGGATTTTTCCCTGGAAATGTTAATATTGATAGTTTTATACCCCAAGTAGACTCCAGAGAATTTTTCCTCAGGCAGACAGCAAATGTTGGCGGTGTGAAGGGGAAGAAAGAGGTAATTGAGAACATATTTTATGGGAGTGTGGTGAGTTGGCAGACTTTAAGGATTCCCTGCAGGATGCACTGTCTGAGATGCTGGGTGGGCGGATGAGTCTGAAGAGGGAGATGATTTTTCTAGCCTATGATACAGTATCGGAATTGCCTAGAAATAGTAAGGCCTTGCTATGTCTAATAATGGTGGCTGTCAAAAAATGAATTACTAGAAAATGGAAATCAAAATCTAAACCGACTATACTGGAAGTAGTAAATATAGTAACACAGATAAAACAACTGGAACTGAGATCTTTAGAAAAGGGTATGAGCAAACTACATAGGAAAATGGGAATTGTGGGAACAATACATATAATAATGTATACTGTTTGCAACTGGGAGTGTATCAGTATGGGTTGTGATGTAAAATTCTTGCAACTAGGATTGGTATTCTTGTAGTTTGTTTTCATTTATATAAATGTATGATTGCCTATGTAGTAAGTGATGCTTTACTAAAGATGTTTAAAAAAAGTAAGAATTGAATAATTTGTGTAATGTTGCTGAGGTTATATGATCTTCTTCTTCCGGCGTTTCCTGGTTAGGGGTCGCCACAGCAGAACTCCTGTCCGCTAATGATTGGCAACAGATTTTCACAGTGCTGAGGTGCCAGCTCAACGCCCAACCTTCAGTGAAGGCATGCCCATTCACACATGTCTTTCAAATGCCACTTGACCACGGGGAGGACATGCAGACTCCACACAGAAGACACTCCAGCTGAGAATCAAACAGGAAAACCTCTTGCTGTAAGGCGACAACACTACCGCTGCACCACTGTGGCTTACGCTGAGGTTATATGATATATAGCAATATATGTGAAGTATGTTTGCTACGTTAATATAGTTTGATTACTTTTATATGAATGTAAATTTGCCTATGTCACAAGTGATAATTCAATAAAGGTGTTTGGAAAAAAAAGAAACCTTATATGCAGTTAAGCACACCCAAGATCTTCTTAGGTCATCAAAATAGGAGAACAGAAATGTGAATGACCTTTCAGTGGTCTTGACGTAGGCCCGAATAATGACCGATATATGAAAGACAAGAGAAGAGTACATGGTAGATATAGAAGGCTTGTAAAACAGATTCAGTTTTGCATATTTAAGAAATAATGAAATCCAATAACAAATGTCTACTGATTTAAAATCCTGTACCAAGAGTTGCAGTTTTTCTAAACAGGCAGCCACTACAGCCATTGCAAAAAGTCTGCAGTGTTATTCAAATCTAAGCCAGGAAGCAAGTAAAAAAAGAAGGATAGAGAAAGCTAATGTCCATTATTTTTAGCCATGGTGCAAATATGAAATAAAACAGAAGCTATGAGGGTGATGTCACTGCTTCACTAATATTTTAAAAAGTTAGTTAAAGTCAGTATAATTTTGTGAGATTTGCCAAAGCAGCTTTCTTTATTTTTTTTCTTTAATCTCTGCTTCCAGCCAACCATCAGTCCACCTCCAAATCTAATTAGCAGATTTTTTCCTAAAAGCAAGTGCTTTCCTGAGCCCATTCATTTACATGAAGCTGTCATTGGTGCAGCCAGTTGGAATGGTTCTAACTTTGCATCCATGTCCTCTTCTCTAATGATGGTATACAATAGACATAGTGAAGGACTGTCCCTTACTTCTGCAACTGAAGGAAATCCAGAGGTAACCTTGCCTAATGAAACAAACACATTACTCCAGCCCCTGTTGGACACATAGGTGCAATATCATTATCTTAGACATGAACCCCTCCCATCCCTTCTGAGAAAGTGAGCATGCTCATCCCATAAACACTTCACCCTCTTCAGCCAGCAGGTAAACAAGTTAGCTCTATATGCCAATGGAGGTAGCATAAAAATTCATTTACTATAAGTTCCATGAGCATGTCCAGTATTATAGAATTCATTGCAAAACGTTTAAATTATGAGTATGCAGCATGAAAGACAAAGCAGAAAATCATCAAACACCGTTGCTAGATTTTGCCTATTGCTTTCTCTTCACCTGCTCCATAGACCACAGATGGCTATGAAACATTCTGTTAGCAAATTTAAGAGAAATAACAGCATTCCATATAGGTTACAGCTATAAACCTGAATAATTATACTTTCTTAACTCAACTTAATTTCCCAGTATAGAAGGGCAAGTAAATCATTAAGTTATCAACACTGGCAGCAGCTAGCTGATTTCTAAAATTAAAGTACAACGTGTATGACTTTATTAATTTGTGTTATTAATATAACCTTTGTTTCTTTGGGTTAACACTGTTGTACATGCTAATTTACTGAAATTTAAAATGGAAGAAAATATATAGAGGAGTACAAAAACACCATTATTTAAAAGAAAATTAATGTGTTATATGTTCAGATAATCATGTATGTCTAAACTGTATGTAATGCGTGTTCCCATTGCCCAGATTAAGTTAGATATGCACCAAATCTTTTCTGTTAGTGCTA
Source organism: Protopterus annectens (assembly GCF_019279795.1). NCBI lineage: Eukaryota > Metazoa > Chordata > Ceratodontiformes > Protopteridae > Protopterus > Protopterus annectens. Next base: position 876,813,255 of record NC_056732.1, read on the forward strand.
GTGGTGCTAATACTGCATTTTTGTACAGGCTTTACATATCAACGGGCATTATTAAATGGATGCATGCCACTGTTACTTTCTTACAAGCTGATGAACCATTTACAGACTGCTAAAATACAATATTACCTTCAAGACAGTTAAGATTCCATCTTGTGTGTCTTTATCTACTGAAACCTTAAAGATTCCAATGCCATCTCCATCCACAATCTTGTATTCCATTTCTGCATTAGATCCTGCATCCGCATCTAGAGCTTTTATCCTAGCAACAGCTGAGGCTACAGGCAAAGACTCGGGCACATTGTACTGATATGACCCTAGAAAATTGAAAACAGTTATTGACCAAAATATATCCACTTTTCAAAGCAAAAATAAACAGCATTTCAGGCTTTTAACCTGCACTAAATGTTTATAGATTAGTCATATTTCCTGGACATTCCTTGGAAAGAGCTTAACATTTCTAATGATTTAAGAGTCACTGTGATTTTTTTTTTTTGGAAAAGTTTACTTTTGTTTATCATAATGCAGACACAGATGCAGTAAAACAGTGTATAAAATAAGACTCTTACTAAAATATTATGTAGCTTTATATACAGTAGTGCTACATACAATCTTATTAAACGTTTGTAAATATAAGATTTTAGATAGCTAACGATACCTCTCAACTTCTAAGAGCAAGGAATCTGAACAAAGGCATAAATAATGGAGAGACAAAGACACAAAAATAGGGACACATATTACTCTTACAAACTTAGAAAAGGGAAGAATAACAGGTTTTGCATTAGCATGAATTTTAAGGTTTGAAGTCTGAAACTGAAATTCCTGTCATTATTTTTCTGACTTCAGCCCTCAATATTTTGCCAATGATTTGCCAAAAAAAAAACAACTTTTTGAGAAACAGACTAAAATATGAGGCAAAAATCTGGACATTCTGCACAAATCTCTACAGTTGAGAGGTATGTATCTAACAAATTGTTTGGAAAGTCTGTCAAGTGCAAAGACTCATAGTATTTTGGAAAATGGAGAACTGTGTTTACTCTTAACAACACAAGATGTATGGTGATCAGAGCTATAATATATAGAAAGGTGTTAGAGGTGGTATGGGTTTTCTTTGGTAGCTCTTGTTTCCCCCACATTCCAAAGACATGCAGTAGGTGGATCGGGCACTCCAAATTGGCCATAGGTATGAGTGTGCATATGTATAGTATGTGTATGTGTAGTATGGAAGAGCAACCCTTGCAGGGCTAGCCACCCAACAGTGTGAGCATTGTCTCTAGATGATTGTCACTGCTGAAGTGACACCCCAATCCCATGTGAAAAAAATTGGAAAAAAGCTCAACATTCTTGTAAAGATACCCATTTTCAAAACAGTGGGCTGCCATCAAACTGCAGTACTAAAGCAGTGTGTATGTTTGTAAGTGTGTGTGTGTGTATGTGTGTGTGTGTGTGTGTGTGCGTGTGTGCGTGTGTGCGTGTGTGTGTGTGTGTGTGCGTGTGTGTGTGTGTGTGTGTGTGTGTGTGTGTGTGTGTGTGTGTGTATGCATGCATGTGTGTGTGTGTATATGTGTCCGTGCATATGTGTAATTGTCTGTGGGTTAAAGTTACAACAAAGGCTCGGGAAGAATATCAATTTAGTGGGTTGTGTTTGTGATTTACAATGTGGTGGTATTTGAGTGTATGTGCAAGTGTTTTTGGGTTAGGGTTAGAATAAGGGCTAGGTTAGGGTGACTTTTTTTGATGGTGTATGTGCTCCTGTAAATGTCTTGTGCAATGCCATTGTTAGGGAAAGGGGTTTGGGTAAGGTAATATGCAGTGCTGGAGTTTGATGTAGTGGAAATGTTGTGGTTAGCACAAGAGTAAGTTAGGAATGGGCAACCCCTTCTACTGCCCAACTAACATGTGATAACCCTACCCCTACCCCTAAGCATAACACTAATCCAACACATTACCTTACCAATACTTTTTTGATAACACTACTATTACATGACACAGGCTTGGACACACAAGACATGCATCAACATATACAAATTACACTAAATTGATCACTTTACCTAGCCATAACCTTAGCACGTAAGATGCAAATGGCACTTGCCTTCCACTCACATACAACAAAAAATCTATCCCCTACCATAGCTGTTACTCTCACCCTAATCCACAAATATTTGCACATACACTCCAACCCCTGATGAACCCACATTCAATGAAATTAGCACACAACAAACAAAACATATGCGTTCCTTAAAATCAACCATGTTACCAATCAGCTTTAAGAACCACAGGTATCTAGCTTTCAGCAAAATTACTGTTTTGATAATTGCTTATCAACAAAATGTTAAGAGAGCCATATATAGCCAGAGGCCCTTAATATTGGCCTTGACTTCCAAGAAGTAGATACCAAAAAGGGGTGGACCCAGCCTACAGCCATGAGGGACTCCACTAGTGACCAACCTCTTTGTGGAGGTGGAGGTGAAGATAGACTATCCTATACTATCTTCCTGCATCTTTTCTAAGAGCTAGCTGGCTAGCCAGTGTGTAACATATGGTTTCAAGGCTAAATTCTTGAGCTTGTTTACAATGCCTGAGTGGTGTATTACATCACATGCCTTAGCCAGGTCAAGAATGGCAGTATGCACCATTTTGCACTCCTCCTTTGCCTTGGTGAATTTCTCAAAAGAAGTCCAGGATGAGTAGGCATATGGGACTACTCAGACTTATGGGTCTGTAGTTACTGGGGTCTGTTGATGGTCCACTCTTGGGACCACCCTTGACTGCTATAGTTCCCTATTCACATGGCACAAAGCCTGTCTAGATTCTACACTTAAACAGTGGCTCCAGTGGTCCTGATAGGTCATGTTCCAGGCTACTTAAGAGACACCCTTTTATGTTATTGGGGCTTAAAAATAAAAGCAAACCGGTACCATGGCTACCAATATGCAACTTTTAATAAAACAACACAGTTGAACAACTTAAAAACGCAGGTAATACTTTTGCTACAAACAGCCTTATTATAGTGTAACAGGCAAATTAAAGTGCTTTTTATACAAAGCTATAGAGTCAATGGTGAGTCATTTGACAATGAATTATCTCACAGCACTTACAGTTTAAAGGTATATTCACTTAATTCTGTTTAAGTCTTTTAAAATAGGTTTAACAGTAAATACATCATTTAAGCATGGATGCACTTGTGCCCTGAATCTTACTAGTCATCTGTTCTCCTCTCTTTCTGTATCATTTTGCAAATCACCTCCTCTAATTTTTTTCTAAACTAACATGAAATATTAAAAACTTAAAATTATATGCATTTGTCTCCATAATGTATTTGTACAATGTGTTTGTCTCAACTTTTCTTCATATCTCAGACAATGATCACATATGCGTTCTTTAACTTATCTGTTAGTTTTGCCTTTATAAAATGTTTCATATTGATGGCTTACTGCCATACAGACCAGATTTTTAGTATCACAGGTACCATACACCGTCATAAAAAATTACTTTTTTAACCGGATGCTTAATACTTTTATTTGTGTAAATATAGTTGCAATACTGGCAACTATTGCACTTATGTGTACCTCTTTTCTAACTGGTAATGTGACCTAAATTCTGTTTCTGTTCATTATGATACAATCTATTATTTATGTTGTTAGACTTTTTATAAGCAAAAGAGAGTTGTCCATGTTCAATATTCTTAAACTGGGGAATTTTGTTGTACCATGAGTCAATATTTATTTATTGCCTGTTTGACTATGGGTGTATTTCTACTGTATATTAATGAACATCTAAATTTACATTTCATGGTGCTATCAACTTCATTAATTGAGGCCAGGTCGTGCACTGTGTCTCTGTGATCTGCAAAAATTGGTCTACCTGTACAATTTGTTTGGCCTTTGATGTCCATCTCTATGGCAGTCATTTTATGTTTATTGTACCCTCTCTGTACAAAATCTTGGTCAATACGGTCCATATTAATGTTCATCGGGCCACCTGTAGTATTCAGCTTCTCTGTTAGCATCATCTGATTTGTCACTATGTTTTGAAATATGTGTGGTGGATGCATACTGGTCCTGTGTAAATAGGCATGCCTGTTAACTTCCTTTTTAAATAGGCATGTCTGTTAACTTCCTTTTTATACAGTGTGGCTTCAATCTGTCCAGTTGCCCCTTAACTGACCTAATGTCCAGGAAATCAATCTGAGCAAAATGTAATGTGCTCTTAAATTAAAAAAAAAACAGTATCATTTGTAAAATAAAATGTTGCTACAATATTTGATTTCTTGTTGAAATCACATAGTCAATTTCTCATTTTTTCATAACTGTGTTTGCATAACTATTGGCCACTGGTGTGTCCATAGCCACCCGTTTGTTGTTTATAGTAATGATCAAGAAACAAAAAAAAAACACATTATTATTTAAAGCTAAGTCTAATAAGGCACAAATTGCATTAGAATGTGTAGGTGTCTATGTGGGGTTCCCAGCAATAAACCCACAAATATATACTACACCTACATTATCTCATTCGGTATAGAAGTGAGTGAGTCTATGTCAAGGGTATCAAAATAACAGTCTAATACATTATTGTTGGTGTACCAACTAAATAGCTGTTGAAGAAAATATGCAGTGTCTTTTATGTTGGTAGTGGACAAAACCTAATCCTGATTTTAATTAATTTTCCAGATATTTTGATATTGGCTCAGTTACCCCCACCATCTGCCAAGATGATAGATTTCAGTGGTTCCTGTAATGACTTGTGGATTTTCAGAGCCCCCATAAAGGTTCATATGTTCATGGGTGGTTACTGGGCTACTGACCCAAAAGTCTTTATAAACCTAGCCATATGTACCCAATATAATACTAGAGAAACCCATTATAAAGGATCTTGCCTAAACTTGAGATTTTAGTTAGCAACAACTGCCCATATCTGGGAGGGTCATAGGTAGCAGGAATTTATAGTTTCCTATCCAGTTGTCCAGGCTACACTTAAACAGGGTCATAGATGGGCTCTGGTTGATGTGAATTGGTAGCCTGTTCTAGAGGAGTGACAACCTCAGAGAGACATATCTGTCTCCCCAGCAGGTCCTATTTATGTCGCAGGCCATGTTAAGGTCCCTGGAGCAGGTGACCCTTGTCCCATTTGACTTGTGGATGTACAACATTTCCATTAAGTTTGGATCTAAGATTGCTCTGCAGGCCAGGCACAAATCTTCTCTAACTAGTCTGTACCCTGCTGAGTACAGTGAAAGTGACTTCAGTCTGTCAATGTATAGCATTGGTTAGAAATCTCTGAGGTCTCTCAAGCTGTTGCCGGTGCCTGGCAAGGTACATACCAAATGTAGCATTTTACTCAATTACTGGTCTGATGAGAGTTGAGTACAGGGACATTATGACATCTTTCACTCTTGAGGTAATGCCTTTGCTAATGAGGTGTGCAACATAGAATGCCTTTCTTTACCACAGTAGACACATGGTGGTCAAAGTTTAGTCTACAGTCAACTTGCATTCCCAAGTCTCTCACTATTGAGTTGTTACTTATATGATAATCTGCAGGGATATTGTTTTTACCATGGGGATGATAATGCATTTTTTAGCATTGAGTTTGAGTCCATGGCTTTGGCACCAATCATTGGTTTGCATAAGTCCCTCGTGAAGTATATTTACATCATTTAGGGAATCAATGATTGCACCTAATTTGCAGTCATCAGCAAACTTAGTCAGCCACAGCCCATTTGTTTTGGCCTGAATGTCTGAGAAGTATATTCCAAACAATAGGGAGCCCAGCACTGACCCCTGTGGAGCCCCACTGGTGGCAGTTCTGCTGGTTGAGGTAAAGTCCCCAACTTTGGCTGGATGTGACCTGTCTGCAATCCAGTTAGCTACCCACCTGATGACATAAGGGCTGATATTCAACTGGGAGAGTTTATCAGTGATGCCCAAATGTGGGACTGTGTTGAAGGTAAGCTGTTTGTACAGATTTGCCTTCATCTATGGCTCTGATGACATTTTCAAACAAGTCCTCCATGTTTAACAGGCATGACCTGCCTTTGACATAACAAGACTGTGTCAGATCAAGGGTTTGGAGATCATCTATATTTTTATTTATAAGGTCCATGATGATTCATTCCATGGCCTTTCAGATAAGTCTGGTTAAAATTATGGGTCTTTAGCTCCTAGGGTCTGTTGCTGTACCCCCTTTATGAAGGGGGTGGCAGTTGCTGTTTTCCAACCAGCAGGGACAACACCAGTACTCAGGCTGTGGTTGAAGAGAGTAGCTAAAGGAGTTGCTAATTCATGTTTTAGACCATTTAAATCTGAACCCGGGATGCCATCTGGTCCCATAGAGTCTGTGTTTTTGGCCTTGGAGAGAGCACTAATGACTTGCTCTTTGGACATCCAAGGTGGAGGAGATGTAGAGGGAATGCTTTGTGTGATGCTTGGAGGGGACAGGGGAGTGAAATTAAGCTGTCTGTGGGAACAGGAGCTTGGAAATTATTTACGCCATCCTGTAGGAGGATTTAATTAGCTTTGGTAACCAGTGAGGGTTCTATACTTGTGGTGGTGCAATGGACACCCCTTTGATGAGGACTAGGTCAAGAATATTTGACTGGTATCTTGGGTGTGGGTACATGTAAAAAGTCTATAAAAACCATGAAATTTCACCATTTAAATGCATATGGTACACAGCGGAATTTATTAATAATAGTCATAACTTCCCTTCTATTAATAGGCAAATACTCAGTGGTATTAAGCATTTTAAACATCTTAGAACAATAATACTTTGAGTTTACTACAATGACTGCACCACCTTTATCAGCACCCTTGATAACAATATCAGTATTGAAAGTTAGTGACTTCATAGGTTCATAGCTTCATAGGTAGGTACTAGGCTATCTGCCTGAAGGCATTTATAAGCCTAGCCTGAATGTGTTGGCTTTCGCCGCCCCCATAGATTAGTTCCCTGTGCCTATGTCCAGCTAGGTTTACCACCTGTCCCACTTTGTGAGGGACAGTCCCTCTTTGGGCAGTTGTGTCCTGACAAAAAATTATAAAAATGGCAAATGTCCTGAGATTTTAGGACAAAATAATTTCCTATATTTTATGTAATAGTTGCATAAAGCAGTTATTCTGTATCTGAAATACCTAAATGCTATAAGAAACAGAATAAGCAACTAAAATGCTACAAGAATAAGCTTTTATTTAGGCAAAAAAGTTAAGTTATATCCTTTGCACTGGCCATGGGTATGTGTCGGCCTGTAAAATCTGATGTTTGTACCAAAAATGCCCCACTTTGGCCATTTGAAAAGGTGGCAACCCTATGTCCAGCAGAGCTACTGAAGTGATCTCTGGAGTAAACTTTCTGTTTCCCATCCACTTGTCAAGGTTTCTCTTGAAGAGTGTTAGCAAGGAGCTCTGCCTAATGTAGACTGAAATCTTGTTCCAAAGCATGGGAAGTCTGTGCGACAGGAATCTATGCCTCCAGCACATCCTATTTATTGTTGTGGTGAGGTTTAGATCCCTAGAGCATGTGGCTCAAGGGGATAAGGTTTTCTTTAGGTGGAGCATGTCCATCAATTCTGGGTTGAACATGGCCTTGTATGTCAGGCAGAGATCACCTCTCGATATACAACCGAGTACAGCTGGAGTTTCTTCAGTCAAGCTGCATAGAGCATCTGTTTGAGGCCAGTGACCCTCTTGGTGAGGTACATCTGTGGCCTTTCCAGCTGTTGCAGGTGTCTTGTAAGGTACATCCTAAATGGGGCATTGTCCTCTCTGATGAGTCTGATGAATGATGAGTAGAGGGGTGCAATGACCTCTTTTGATGTGGATGCAAACTTTTTTGTGATTAGGTCCACATAGAAGGATTTTCTAACCACTTTGGCAATGTGATTATCAAAGGCGAGATTACTATCTACTTGGGTCCCCAGATCCCTTATTATGTCTTCAGTATTTAGGGGACTACCACCTATGTGGTAGTTTGTGTGTACTTTGTTTTTTCCAAAGGGGATGACTATGCACTTTTCGGCATTTAGCTTGAGGCAATGATTTTGACACCAGGTATCCGTCTCAGTGAGACCCTTTTGGAGGATGTCTGTGTCAGCCAGACAGTCAATTATAGCCCCTAGTTTGCAGTCATCTGTGAACTTGTCATTCATAGTCCTCCTGTGCTTGCCTGTACCTCTGAGAAGTATATGCCGTACAGGAGGGGTCCTAGGACTGAGCCCTGGGGAATACCACTTGTAACCGGTTTAGAGTCGGACCTAGCTCCCACAGCTCTCACCATGTGTGCTCTGTCCGTGAGCCAGTTGGCAACCCTTCTTGTGATGTAGGGGTTTATGTTCAGGCTGGTGAGCTTGTCTATAATACCATAATGGGGAATGGTGTCGAAGGCCTTTGCGAGGTCTAGGTAGGCTGCGTGTACCAGCTTTCCTTCGTCTATAGCCTTGGTAACTGTCTCAAAAAAGTTCGCCAGGTTTAGGAGGTATGATGTGTCCTTAACAAAGCTGAACTGGGTAGGGTTGAGTGTTTGGAGATTCCCAATGTCCATGTTAATGAGTTCCATGATGATGTACTCCATAGCCTTGCAGACCAAGCTAGTCAGGCTTATAGGGCAATAGTTCCAGGTGTCTGTTGTGGCTTGACCTTTGTGGAGTGGAATAACCATTGCTGTGTGCCACTCTATGGGTACGTAGCTAGTGGAGAGGCTGAGTTTGAACAGTGTGTTTAGATGAGGGGTTAGTTCATCTTTGAGTTTGTGTAGGACACAGTATGGGACACCGTCCAGTCCCATTGATGCTGTGTTTTTGGCTTTGGAGAGGGCTGTTTTAATCTGAGTGTCTGTGATTTCAGGGGCTCTACATTCTTCTTGTATGATTATGGGCCCTTTTTCGGTGTGAGAGGGGGGGTGAAGTTTGGACTGAACCTGTCTGCCAAGATGTTTGTGACATTGGTCGGTTAAGTGTATTTTGTGCCATTCTGCACTAACTCCTAGCAGATCTGAGTATTGCCACTTAGATTCTTGACATAGCTAAAGAATGCCTTGTGGTTATCTTTGGAGTCCTTGGCAATTTTTCTTTCAAAGCAAGCCTTGGATGATTTTATGAGCGATTGCAGTTTCTTGCTGATACTGATCAGAGATGTCTGCCCTTCTTGGGATTTTACTCTTCTCTGTACTAGTTTCCTCCTTCTATTATATAGCTTGTTTATGGCAGGGGTCCACCAGACTGGCTTGCTTTTCTTGGAGGAGTGAGTCTTGTTTTTTCTTGGGAGAGCATGATCCATGAATTCTTGTAGCTGCCCGTAGAATGCATTAGTAAAGAATTTTGCAGCTTGGACAGCATTATCCTTTAGCATGGGGGCTTTGAAACTTTCCACCTCAGTCTTAAGTAATGTGAAATTTGCTTTTGAAAAGTTTTTCACTGTGGTTTCCTTGTCTGAGGGTGGGGGGAATGTGGATATCCAAAGTGATTTGTTTATGGTCAGATCTAACCAGTGAGGTGTTGACCTCCGGTGTTGAACACCAGTCGACCATGTTGGTGATGACCAGGTCCAATATTCTGTCACCTCTGGTGGGAGTGTTGACCAGTTGATCCAGAGCATTTGAGTTTATAAATTCTAGGAAATGTTGGGCAAGAGAGTTAGTACTTGAGTAGTTTTCCCAGTTAATGTTTGGGTAATTGAAATCAGCCAATATTAGGGTGTTTGGTAGGACCTTTATGTTTCCCACTGTTTCCAGAAATGCGGAATGTGAGTCCTGGGACATGGTGGGTGATCTGTAGCAAGCTACAATTTGAATTGCAGTTTTGCCCATTGTTAGTTCCACTTGGTTGATCTCTGAAGCATCGTGCTGTGCCACAAACCTGGAGGTGTGGGTATCCTTGATGAATATGGATATGCCCCCACCTTTTTTATTTTGGTCCGGGTTCTGTGGCCAAAATGTATGGTATGAGTTGTAGCCTGGTAGTGCTGGGGTGGTCTCTGGAGCCTTAAACCAGGTTTCTGTTACTGCATATATATCGAATTTTTCCATACTGAGGAGTGCCTCGAGTGCATGCATTTTGAGGTTTAGACTTCTGGCACTGAGTAGCATTACCCACACTTTTTTGTTACTTGTGCTATTTCTGACAGTGGGATTGTCTTTTGAGCCTTGCCTAAATAAGGCACTATGGTGGTAGCAAGAGCCTTGGCCAGTATTTGAAAGCCTAAGGGTGACAGGTGCAAGCCGTTTCTAGCGAAGCAGCGCGGCTTGTCAAGCATGTCATCCCAGGTGGACAGACACTGGATCCCTTTGAATGACACCAGAAACTTAGCCAATTGTTGAAATTGATAATTTTGTCTTTATACCATGGTATCATTCTTGGTGAGGACAGGATGCTACTCAAGGTCACGGTCATACCGGCCTGGGCTGCATGATCAGAGAGCTCTTCCATGTCTCTTTTCATGTAATCCAGAGAGGTACGGCTCAGGTCATTCACACCAACATGGACAATGACAAAGTTGTATTTGTACTTGTTTTGGAGTGACCTCAGTGCTTGTGTTATGTGGCGGATCCTGACATCTGACAGGCAGCTAACAGTAACCTTCTCCTTCTTCAGCCTAGTGAGTGGGACATCAGTGTGCCTGACTATAGCGTCACCTATTACTAGTATGTCGTGTATGTTATTTTCCTTAAGGGCTGTGATTGCATGGCACACTGGTTTTGTGAAGTATGTGTTTCATGTATTGTGTTGGGGGTGGAGGTTACTTGCATGTCTGCTTTGGAGGTCACTGTTGCTTTTGCAGGTTTTTATTCAGAGCCTCCGAGTATGTTTTCATGTATTTATGTGTGTTTTTTGCTGGTGCTGGTTTAATGGGTCTATGTGAGACTCGTGGTATGATGCAAGTATTTCCCTTCTCTTCTTGACTGTCTGATCCAGTCTTGGGTTGAGAGAGCTTAGCCTCCAGTTTGGCTGTATAGTTGCATCTCTCGCATGTATTATTGTTTGGTGGTAGGAGGAGAGGGATGTCTATGTACATGATGCAGTTGTAACATTGCCTCAAAGCGATCAGAAGCACCAGTTGGACTGGAGAGTATACCTGAAACTGCCCTTTGGACATGCCTGGTTAGGTACAGTGAACTGTTTTACTGAATGGCTGGTAAGGTCGAATAGTGAGCCTTGCCCTTCTGTACACTATAGTGGGAGACTAGTGCTAGGGTTTATAAGTGCTTGCTATGAGTTTTGAGCAAGTGCTGGGCTGAGAAATGAATGGCTTGAGTGCTTAAGTTGGAAGTTTGTCTAGTTCCAAGGGAAAAAAATGAAGAGGAGACTTTGTTGAGCCGGGAATAGTTATACCCAAGCTAACCAGCGCTGCCCGGCAGGAAAAAATGAGCAAATGCGGTTTTTATATCAGGGAAATGAAAGGGATAGAAATTAGCCCAAAATGGCCAATAAACTACTAATTGCTGGCCTGAAACCACTCCTCCAGGGACAGATAAGCTTCTCAAAGCTCCCTTCTCTCACAGGTGAACAGAGAAACTTCCCACTATCCAAGTAAGGTATGGGTAAACACAGAGATTTGTAACACAGCCCTGAATTCAGCACTAACCTGAAAACTGGACTGTACTAGCTTAGAAAGGTGGAAAACAAGTATATATATATTTTTTGTGTGTTTTTTTTTTTCATAAAATAAAGCAAACACCATAAAAAAAACACTTTAAATGCACAGAAAAGGATACTTATTGTTAGATATCTCAGATCAGCACTGTAGTCAATGCCCCTAGTAATAAATTAGGAAGAAACACAAATACAGTAAAAGCAGATGAATAAAATGCAATTTTTTTATATACAAAACAATAGAAAATGAACAAACTAATTTAAACAAGTTACCCAATTAACCAGAAAAAAGCTCAAAACTGAGCCATGTTCCAGCAGTCTTCAGTCAGACAAGTTCTAAGTGCACACTCCTGCTACTAGGGTGCAGGGGAACCTTCTCCAAAAAAAGATGGCCTGGATCAGTGCTCAAGTTATACAAACAAAGCTAGATTCAGCAGTCCTGAATCTGGTCTATGCTGCAGCAACAAGGTGCACCGATTTCAGAAATAAGCAGGCACAATAAGCCTGTGACCAGAAATTCCTAGCTCAGGAGGGCAGAATCCAACCTCTCCTCCCACAAGAGTGCAGACCGCAAACCTTCTTAATGTAGAATAACTGGCCTGAAGCCCAAGTGCTTAAACAAGAACTAATACACTTTTAGAATAGCAGACACTGAGCCTTCAATCAGCAATTTCTAGCAGAAGGATGCAAGCTACCTGTCCTGCCACAACAGTGCAGACCACAAACCTTCTTAATGTAAAACAACCAGTATGAAGACCGAGTGCTTAAACCAAAAGACTTAGAATAACAGTTACAATTTAATCAGGCTACTACCAAGCAGCAATAAATGCAGCAGAATAAATAAAACTGAGTACTTTTAAGAAGAGGCAAAAGCAAAATAAAGTAGGAGGAAACACAAATACAGTAAAAGCAGATGAATAAAGTGCAGTTTTTTGTTAGTAAAGTGCAAGGAGAGAGGAAGGAAGAGCCTAAGTGGGTTGGCCTTCTCAAATCTTCACTCTGTATTAAGTAGAGTGAACACTAGACTCAGAATATGATTTCACTGTACTCGGTTAAGTGAGCAAATGAGATGGACCAAGGAGGAGTGTTCAAATACGGACTTACAGGAGGGGTGGGCAATTCCAGAACCACCAACACTAACACCAAGACAAGAACAGAGAGGGTAGGTGGGGAACTAACTGCAGAGAGACACACAGCAGACTATTCAGTGAAACACACAATTAGGTAACAAAAACAATGAAATACAGCACTTTCAAAACTGCAGGTTTGTACTTAACAGAAGACTAAAATACAGTACAGCAAGTTTGCACTTAACTTCAGCTTCCAAAGCAGGTGACTGCAGCCAACCAAGTCTCTCAGAAGTTGAGCATAAAATGAATAGCCATTTGCTTTTCTTTTGATAAATTGTAAAAACGTTTTGTCATTGGGGCACAATGGTGCAGTGTTTTTGACCTTAGAAATCACATCTAGGGCCTTCTCACTCCTAATAGCTGGGGGTGTGATTTGTTTGATTGTATTTCATGGGGCATGGCTGGAGACAGAGAGAGAGAGAGAGAGAGAGAGAGAGAGAGGGGGTAAAACTAGAACTAAATTTGTAGGCCAGTAGATGTTATATCTTCCTGTTCTGTTTAGGTGGCTCTATTTACAATCAGTTCTGTGCACTGTTGTATGAACCCTTTGAGTATTCTGATAAAGCTAAAGAAAGCTTTGTGCTTGTCCTTTGTCTACAAGGCTCTCTTTACCTCTAATTTGGCATTAGTTGACTTAATTTCCCCTCTTATTTGTTTATTTAGATTAATAAGTCTATATTTATTATGCCAGGTGTACCACTTCCTAAGGCAGGTTTGCTTTTTGAGTTTGTTCTGGGCTTATTTCTGGTGGGCAAAGCTGTTTCTATGCATTTATTGACATGTTTGTACAGGATTTCTCTGAGCAATTCTGCATAGGCATCTGTGTTCTCAGTGTTTCTGAGGGCTTGCAATTTTTACTGATTATCACTTAGTAGCAGGAAATTTGCATTAGATTAAAGCCTAAATCTAATGAGTCTATTGAGGGTGACAAGACAGATTATTATTATTATGGGGCAGACAGCTTTGTCGTTGGACTTTACCAGAGAGGACACTGCAAAGTTTCGGGGAGGTGGTGATGGAGTGGTAAACAACCATTTTTGTGAGTGCCAGTTCAAGTATATTTGCACTCCTAGTGAGCATATGGACTATCTAGTCCAAGGTATTTACAAAGTCCAGGAATCCCTGGGCCTGTAAGTATGGTGTCATGTAGGTATCCCCAGTTCATAATGGAGTAGCTGAAGTTGCCAGTACATATGGTATTGGGATGAATAGTGATGGCCCCTGGTAAGGCCAAGTAGGAGATATGGGTTACTTTGGTCATAGAATGTGACATATAGCTTGCAAGAATATAATATGAAATTTTACCTTTGGAAACATGGACATGGTGAAGCTTAAGCAGGTCATCTTGTTTGACTAGTCTTGAAGTGAGTTTGGTGGTGACACACTTCCACCTTTAGTCCCTGCCTGTGCAGTAGGTGGCCTGATTGTCTGGAAGGCATTGTAGCTCTACACTGTTGAGTTACTCTCAATGGTTTTAATCCATGTTTCAGTAACTGCACAGAGGTCCACATTGTTCAAGGTAAGGAGATCCTGAAAGGAGTAGAGTTTCTTGTTAATGCTCTTGGCATGGAGCAGTGACACCTTTAGATTCCCCTGGAATCATTTTGCTATGTCAGGAGGATTGTCAATTTGGCATTGCCTGAAAAAGACACAATGGTGAAAGACAATGTTTTAGCCAATACTTGAAAGCCTAGAGGGGACAGGTACAGACTGCCTTTGGCAAAGCAGCATGTTATGTTGGCTATATCCTCCCATGTTGACAAACATTGTACCCCCTTGGAATGATATCAGAATTGTATCCAATCATTGGAGTGAATCATCTTTTGATCATATTGTGGCATCATTCTTTGTGAAAGTGGAATGCCAGTCAGTGCTAGGCACATACCAGCCAGAGACATACAATCCAAGAGTTCCACAAGTTCTCTCTTCAAATAGTCAATGGAGGTACATGTCAGATAATTTATACACACATAGACTATGACTGAATAAATCATGCTGGTACTTGTGGTCTAATGACCTGAGTGTATGGATGATTTTGTGGATCCTATAGCCTGATATACAACTGACCATGATTTCTCCTTATTCAGCCTGAAAAGTGGGACATCTGCCCATTTGACAACAGAGTCTCATATGATTATTGGGTAGTGTATTGGCTTACCTTATTGGTTTTGTAATGAGGTTCCCAAGGGTGTGGCTGTATGGATTGTGTTTGGTGTTGTTCTGGTGAAGTGCTTTTGCATTTGTTGGGGATTATTTTTGTAGAATGTATATCTAGGAAGTCTTTGGAATTTAAGATGTTTGGATTTAAGTGCCTCAGCATATGTTGGTGTATGAGATGGGTCAATAATTTGTGTGGTGGGAAAAATTCTTACATTACCAACAACATGATTATTAGTTTCAATGTTTTTTGTGAAGGGTTCTGGATGTGGATAGTATACTAAGATCAATGTAACATTTTGTCCTAGCCTTTCAAAACTAAAAAGACAAATCTTTTTGGTAAGCCTTAGCTAATTTGTACATCTGAAATGGCGTTTCTCAATGGGACATGATAATATTCATAATACACATTAGATTAAAACTTAACAGTGTGTAAAAATGGGAAGAAGGGGATAGGAATGGATGAATAGATGGATGGATTAAACATGCATTGCATGTACCTTTGAAGCATCAATAGAAGGTTTGTGGCCACCTACTAAAGAACTAGAAATATAAGAATATAAGAATTACCATTCACATGGTAGCATGACATCTGAAAAATGTTGGTAGAAATGCCTTCTTTAAAAAGTCTCTATTGTCTGATGATCAGATGATGTCATCTCGTTATGTAGTGCCCAGCTTTGTTTTCCAATGAGAACATTTAGAAAGTTCACTTATGAAATGTTATAACTGCTTTTACATGAAAGTACTAGAGGTGGAATTCATTCATTCTTTTCTTAAATAATTGTCAAAGTTTGATTGATTGAAGCCAGTACATAGAGCAGGCTTTACTGAAAGTGTTTGCGACTTGCCCCTTACGTTTGACTCTGCACGGAAGAAAATAAATTATTTTTTGTCAGAAGCCCCTTCAGTTTATCAGTCTGCATCAAATGGGCTTTTGTGATACTGATGTGATGCTCCATATACATTTGGGAGACAATACCCTCAAATTCCAGAAATGCACCAAGAATATATCCAGATTTATGGCAAGTACCATAGCCTTACATTAACAAAGTTTACAAGTATATAATGTAATGTGAAGATTTGTTTAATTGGCCGTTCTTGGCTTTTGCAGTGATTGATTCTTTAGACTATGCAATTAAATTATTCTGCTATTTGTTATTTTGAGGAATTTTTCCATTCCCTGTTTTCTGCAATAGTAAACTCGATATATACAATTTCTGGAGATATGATTAAGGAGGGAGGCGCTGCCCCACTGAAACTGATAACGTTAGCATTATATTTGTATTAAATATAAGACAAGAGAAAATCTGTGTGGACAATCAACTGCTAATTGTCTAAGAACTAATATATTTTTTCTTTCTTTCTTTTTTATCGCACTTAGAAAATAATGCAAGCTGAAACATATTGCCATCAGACTTAATGTTACAAATGTGGCATCACTTAAAATATTACACAGAAATTCACTTGACAGAAAAATGAGTGACTTAAGTTTATAATGATTTACAGAACTAAAACATGGGTGAAACAATGGCTAGCATTTATCTGTCATATCAACAGACCTGTAAGACAGTGATATATGAGTAGAAGATTTCATACATCTCAAAAACGAATAAAAAGAAAGGAAAATGAATTCTAAAAATATTCAGATTCAATTTATGGCTCTGTGGCAGATATATATATATATATATATATATATATATATATATATATATATATATATATATATATATAAATGTGTGTGTGTGTTTAATGAGATAGCGCACTTAGCTCAATGAGTCATTTGCAGGAATAGCCAGGTGTAGAGAATCACATAAGAAATGAGCAAAACATATTTACAAATGCTACTGCATATCACTGGCATTCAACTAGATTGTCGAGTTCAAAATGGTTTTGCGTAGGATACCATTGAAATACTTTTGCTAGTTTGCTGCCTAGGATACCATTGAAATACTTGTTTATGTTATGTTCTGTTTCACATACAAATTATTCTGAGCATTTTGTTCATCAATTTCAGGGTTCCACCTATCTTTATTGATCAACTTTGATGGGATTTAATCAGTAATGTTAGCACTATGAATTACATGAAATTAAACTTAAACTTACTGGAGACTCCAGTGGTGAAAGCTGCATTTTTGTGCAAAGAAAACAAGAACAGCATAAAACTGGCACTGTTTTTTCAGTGGGCACTATAGCTGTTATGATGAATAACTTACCTTTCCTATTTTGGATTATCTTAGCAACAAGTAGTAAAGAGACTAATATGCTTTTTGTTCTGGCATTCATTGTTATTTCATATTTTCCAGTTTTCATCTATTTTGAGAGTATTTCTAACTTTAATGCAATGAATGCAGCCTGGACTTTGTCTACTTTATGAGTAGAGAGGCTAACATTCTATGCTACCATGCTTCCTCTCTATCAAGTACCCCCCCCCCATCCTCTTTATTGTTGCCATTGTGCAACAGTGTTGCTTGCTACAAACTATTGTGTGTTTTTTTTTTTCATTTCTTTTTTTGTTTTAATATTTTTTCCACCAATACTCGGTGAGCATCAGAGTCTCCTTTCACCATATGCCCCATACGGATCATTCATTCCCTGAAGAAATTAAGCCTAGCAGCCCATTTGTTCCTACAAGAGCAGAGTAGAGAAAAAGACAGCCATCAAAAGTTTGCACTTTAGGTCCAGAACCCTTTTGTATGTGTCCCATGCTGCTGCATACTTAGTCATTCAGGGAGCACGCTGACAAGGTTGTGTCATTCATTTTCACAGCTGACATAACCTTTCAAGGCTGCCCCTCTATAAAACAGAGCTCCCACATGGTTGACACTCTCCATCAAGGAGTCTACCATGAAAATGAGTTCCTAGACATGTGTACTGTCCCTTTCTATGAAGAGAAGCAAGCCAGAAAAGCCAAAATATTCCTCCCTGCATGACTACTCCAACAAGTGTCCCAGCTATTACATGAACTTGGATCATTTGGTAATGTTGGCAGATTTATCTCTCTATGCCACTAAAACTGGAATGATCCTTTTGTATTTCTTTATGAGACGTGGCAACACTACGCTTTTATATGGCAGGCCATTTCATTGTTACCTCTTGGCTATTTTTGTTATTTTGGCTCTCACAGTTAGGAAGACCTTGAAAGCCTATGGCTATGATTTGTAATATAGCAATATGGTCTGTTATTGGATTTCCTGTTATCTGGAATAATTTGTTTAAGCAGTTCTTTTAGGGTTTTTAAGCTGCTGTTGGTCTTATGTTCTGCTCTTTATCACTTTGTTATATATTTTATAGTTCATGTATACATGCATAATTAGCTTCAGTGATACTTATTTTAAACTGATTAGCTATAATAAAACTGAAGCAGTGCCACATATACTAATCAACACATGCACAAACTATCAAGCTGGCTCTGACAGCTAACATGGACTCCTGTTGTAATCCATCTTTAAAAAAAATATATATATATAGATATATATATATATATATATATATATATATATATATATATATATATATATATATATATATATATATATTTGGCTTGCATTTACATTTTTATACAATCATCTACGTCATCGGCATTTTGCATATACCAGTTAATATTTATTTATGTATATTATTTGTTAGCTGGGTTAGTGAATTAACCACACAGTGACTCATTTCAGTCACAAACCAAGTGCTGCATTACATAAAAAGTAGACAAACGCACCCACACACATGCACATGCACACACGCGCAGACACACGCACACAAATGCACGCACACGTCTCTGCATATGGTACAATTTTGATATACTTAGGTGTACATATGCAAATGTGTATTTTGTTTAAAACAACTTTTCAACCCCATGACTCCACTGAATACGGAACTTCCAGTTAGGATACTTTTGAAGAGCAAATGCAAAGAATAGGTAAATGTTTGCTCAATTACACACCGTATAACCAATTAGTTCATTCATTTGCTCTTAAAATTTATCATGAAACTTGTATCTTACAAATATGGTACTCACTTATGGTAGAGCAGAAAGTTGAAACTTTATTAAACAGATGTAATTCAGATATTATGTGAGATCACTTGCACTGAATTATCAGGATGGGAGTTAACTAAACCTACTTAGTAAAGTTTTCAGATGCACATATCTAACATTTATCCAGTAAGCATGTTAAACGATTAATTACTGTCAAAACTGATATTAGAGAAAGCATATGACAGGGTGCCCAGAGAGGAGTTGTGGTATTGTATGAGGAAGTCGGGAGTGTCAGAGAAGTATGTAAGAGTGGTACAGGATATGTACGAGGGTAGTGAGACAGCGATGAGGTCTGCGGTGGGAGTGATAGATGTGTTTAAGGTGGAGGTGGAATTACATCAAGGATCAGCTCTGAACCCTTTCTTATATGCAATGGTGATAGAAAGGTTGAAAGACGAGATCAGACAGGAGTCCCCGTGGACTGCGATGTTTGCAGATGACATTGTGATCTGTAGTGAGATTAGGGAACAGGTGGAGGAGACCCTGGAGAGGTGGAGATATGCTCTAGAGAGAAGAAGAATGAAGGTCAGCAGGACTAAGACAAAATATATATGTGTGAATAAGAGGGATGATAGAGGAATGGTAAGGATGCAGGGAGTAGAGGTGGTAAAGGTGGATGAGTTTAAATACTTGGGATAAATAGTTCAGAGTAATAGTGAGTGTGGAAGAGAGTACAGGCAGGATGGAGTGGGTGGAGAAGAGTGTCAGGAGTGATTTGTGACAGAGTACCTCTAAGAGTGAAAGGGAAGGTCTACAAGAGGGTAGTAAGACCAGCTATGTTATATGGGTTGGAGACAGTGGCATTGACAAAAAGGCAGGAGTTAGAGCTAGATGTGGCAGAGATAAAGATGCGAAGATTTGCAGTGGGTGTGATGAGGGTGGACACAATTAGGAATAAGTATATTAGAGGTTCAGCCTAGGTTAGAAGGTTTGGAGACAAAGCCAGAGAGGCAGGATTACGTGGGTTTGGACATGTGCTGAGGAGGGATGCTGAGTATATTGGGAAAAAGATGCTAAGGATGAAGCTACCAACTAACAGGAAAAGAGGAAGACCTAAGATAAGGTTTATGGATGTG
The DNA here is from genome assembly GCF_019279795.1 of Protopterus annectens. Lineage (NCBI taxonomy): Eukaryota > Metazoa > Chordata > Ceratodontiformes > Protopteridae > Protopterus > Protopterus annectens. Next base: position 876,833,226 of record NC_056732.1, read on the forward strand.
GTGAGAGAGGACATGCACGTGGTTGGTGTGACAGAGCAAGATGCAGAGGACAGGAAGAAATGGAAACAGATGATCCGCTGTGACGACCCCTAATGGGAACAGCCGAAAGAAGATGATGATGACTGTCAAAACTGAATAAAAAGATGTACGCTGAATATAATAAGCCAGACAGATAGTTAAAGAGTGTGGATTTGTTTATTTATTAATTAATTAATTTATTTATTTATATTTTTTTTCCCTTAGCTTTGCAGAAAGAGCCACACAAAGTCTGAACATCGTTAGCATTTAAAATGTTATTATCAGATATGCTTTTGAGCTAGTTGGTTAAAAGCAGTAAAGTAACAGTTGAAGAGTCCATGTAGAGAATAACAAAAAGTTGGTAAAGGAGTAATGTAGTAATGCAAATCATAATGTGTGAGTGTGTGTGCATTTTTTTCGTTGCCTACTTCTATATTGTGTTTTATACGGGCAACTATCTTGCCTTATCCTGTCATTTAATATTCCTGCATTTCACATATCACCATTTGCTAAACAATCCATAGCAATGCAATTTGTCTGCTCAAAGTGTTTGCATGTAATGCTGTTGTAATATTTTTTGGAATGTATTTATCAATATGAGTAAATGCTCATGCCATGTGCTATATGTCAGAAAACAGTATAGTTTAACTTTTCTGCTTGGGATGTGGTTGAGAATGGCCAAGCTAATAAATAAAGTTGTATATTTGTTGCAATGTATTTTATTTTATTTTTAGTATGCAGAAGCTGAGAGTATTTTAATACATGGAGTGGATAAATAGCTTTCCTTTGGTTACATCGAAGATCATTATACCAATAATAGATATATGGAAAACACCTAGGTCAGATTCTTATACAGAGAAAAAATAAAATCACAGGAGACACCCAACATTTTTTATCATGCAAAGCAAATATTTCTTGGCTCCTTTGCAAGAAGGTCTTTAGGAAAGTGTAACATAAATCCATTAGCCACATTATATATTGATCTCTATCAGCAAATCAGTTAAGTCTGCAAACACATGATTGAGTTACTGAGTAATAGCAATTAGCTTTTGCAAAGAACCTACTCATCGATACAGCCATTTCTATGAGCAGGTCATGTCTGCTTAGGAGTAATAAATATGTATCAGATCTGCTGAGCAAATTAACACCTATGATTCTATTACTAGAAACACAAACTTTACTGCTCATAAAATTAATTTATTTAATAGGTTACTTGTAAGCAAGCTAAAGCTGGTTGAATTAAATGATTAATGTAAAATTTGCTTATTTAAATTTTTGCAATCTTTCTACCTGAATTTTAGCCAATTTTCAGTGAAGCCTGAAGAGAAAAACTCAGTACTAAAATAAGAGGATACTCACAAAAATTTATAGGTGCATTAGTGAAAAACAGTAAAGAAAAAAATTGACAAAAACATCAAAACATCCCCATTGCTTACATTTCAGACTATACATTGATAAATGTTCAGGAGTTAGAAGAAAGAAGTAAGTTAGGACACTATGATTAATATACAGAAGAGGCATTGAATTGTGTAATAAAAGGACTGGTCAGTGACTGAAGGATAACATTAAAGTCCAAAGAGTAGTGCGAGAAGGTCATTCTGAATACTTGATGTATATGCCATTTTCCTTTTGTATTTGTATCACCTGAGAGACACAAAAGTGTGAGAGTAGGAAAGGTAAATATAAATACTTAGTACTGACAATGAAGAAAGAAACAGGAAGTGATGACAAGAGCATGCAGAGCGTAAGGGCAATCCTGATGATAAATGTCTGAAATATGAGCTGAGAGATTTAATGGCTGATAGGGTGGACACAGCTAAGTGGCTAGTTGGAGGAGGCAATACGTTTTATAAGATATGATTAAGGTAAGTTTCTAATACTGGAAATGGCAGCAGAATTAAGAAGAGGGACATCACAATTATGCTATTAACTGAAATTAATTTCAAGTCTTACCAAAGTCTAACTCTTGCCAGAGTGAGTGAGTATCAGTGAATGACTAGATAACAATATCTAGTTTGTATTTCTCAATAAATATAGATAGCCATTGATCAAGGGTATTACCTTGGAGATCACGGAAGTTGTTGTGTTTTTTGGCTTTTCCCGGTTAGGGCTCACCACAGCGGATCTCCAGTCCACTAATGATTGGCAGTAGATTTTCACAGTGCCGAGTTGCCAGCTAGACACCCTACCTTCAATGAAGGCACGCCCATTCACGCATGTCTTTTGGAACGCCACTTGATCCACAAGGAGGACATGCAAACTCCACACAGAAGGCACTCCCCACACACTAGCTGAGAATCGAACGGGAGAACCTTTTGCTGTGAGGCAACAATGCTACCGCTGCACCACCGCGGATTGGAGATCACAGAAGTAAATGTCAAAAAGGAGAGGCTCTGATAAAGTATCCAGTTGAACACCTATAGTAGCATTTTTCTCTTAGTGGAGAGGCACTCAGAACTCTTACTAGATGGTTTATTTCACTCAACCCGTTTCCTATTCACTGCATAGCATATGGACATAAGCTTAGACTAACACATTTGTCAGTGATGCTTGCATGAGGAATAGGATAACAGTCTCTGGCCAAGTCAGTACATACTGTGTGCACATTATGACCATCTTCTACTGCTTCATTGACATTTTTGATTAAGCTAATAAGGTTAAGGAACAGAATCTGCTTCTGGAAAAAATCATATTGATTAGGGCCCAGGGCTAGAAGGTTTTGAATATCAGACTTTATGAGATTTTAAAAAATATAAACAAGACTGGTAAGACTAATGGCTCTGTAATTTCCAGGACTGATGGCAGAGTTGCCTTTACACAAAGCCATTTCAATGACTGCTTTTCAGTTATCTACAACATATCTTGCTGACAAAATCAGATTAAAAAGATTTAGCATGGGTTCATATAGCTCATTCGTGTCACCAAAAATCAGGCAGCGTACGATATTAACATGACCAATTAATGTGGTGTTGATTGTTTTTGAGAGGGCCAGGATGGCTTGTTCAGTTTTAGGGGCAGGATGGCCTGGGGAAATGGGCAACAATTATAGATGTGACTTGTGTAGCATTAAAACTGAATTTATCTCTTGCATTTAAAGCTACTTCCCAGGAATCAGAATTGATGGTATTGTTTTGGATACGGTCTAAACAATGTTGGATATTGGATCTTAACTTCATGAAATAGTGAAAAAAGCATATGTCATTACTCTTGTTAGCATCAGGTATTTTGTGTATCTATTCAGCTTTAAAATTCATTATGACACCATTAAGTTCTTCAATTTTAAGTGTATAAAACATGACCTATTATATGCATTGAGTAAATTGTTCTTCTTATTTATTTATACATTTGTTAAATTGTTAAATGCAATGGTCCACAAACCGCAAATGGCAAAATAAAACAATATAGCCTGAAATTAAAATTAAATTCATTATTAAAAATAAGGTTAAATCCACGGTGGTGCAGCAGTAGCATTGTAGCCTCAGAGCAAGAGGTTCTCCCATTTGATTCTCGGTGGGAGCACCTTCTGTGTGGAGTTTCCATGTTCTCCCTGCGGTCGAGTGGGCTTCAAAAGACATGCATAGAATGGGGATGCCTTCATTGATGGTTTGGCATCGAGCTGGCACCTCAGCACCCATAAAAAATCTACTGCCAATCATTAACGGACTGGAGTTTCTCTGTGGCGACCCCCAATTGGAAAAAGCCAAAAGAAGAACATTAAAAATACAGAATAAAATAACATTGATAAAATTTGAACTAAATGATTTCAGTATGACAAAATATATTAAACAATAATTTAGAATGGCAGAAACCTTTTCTACAATAGGTTCATAGGTTCATAGGTAGGTATTAGGCTATCTGCCCAAAGGCATTCATAAGCCTAACCAGAATGTGTTGGCTTTCACCACCCCCTTAGATCAGTTCCCTGTGCCTCTGTCCAGAAGAGCCACTGAAGTGATCCCGGGGTAAACCTTCTCTTTCCCAACCACTTGTCAAGGTTTCTCTTGAAGAGTGTTAGTGAGGAGCTGTGCCTAATGTAGACTGGAATCTTGTTCCAGAGCATGGGAAGTCTCTTGGTCAGGAATCTATCCCTCCAGCACGTCCTGTCTATTGTTGCAGTGAGGTTTATATCCCTAGACCATGTGGGTCAAGGGGATATGTTTTTTTTAGGTGGAGCATGTCCATCATTTCTGGATTAGACATGGCCTTGTATGTCAGGCAGAGATCCCCTCTGAGTAGGCGGTATGCAACCGAGTACAGCTGGAGTTTCTTCAGTCGAGTTGCATAGGGCATCTGTTTGAGGCCAGTGATCCTCTTGGTGAGGTACTTCTGTGGTCTTTCCAGTTGTTGCAGGTGTCTTGTAAGGTACATCCCAAATTGGGCATTGTACTCTATGATGGGTCTCATGAGTGATGTGTAGAAGGGTAAGATGACCTCTTTTGATCTGGATGCAAACCCTTTTGTGAGTAGGTGGGCCACATAGAAAGATTTTCTAACCTCTTTGGCAATGTGATTATCAAAGGAGAGATTACTATCTACTTGGGTCCCCAGATCCCTTATTACGTCTTCTGTATTTAGGGGGCTCCCACCTATGTGGTAATTTGTGGGTACTTTGTTTTTTCCTAAAGGGGATGACTATGCACTTTTTGGCATTTAGCTTAAGGCCATGGTTTTGACACCAGGCATCTGTATCAGTGAGACCCTTTTGGAGGATATCTGTGTCAGCTGGAGAGTCAATTACAGCCCTTAGTTTGCAGTCGTCTATGAACTTGGTCAGCCATAGTCCTCCTGTGCTTGCCTGTACCTCTGAGAAGTGTATGCCGAACAGGAGAGGTCCTAGGACTGAGCCCTGGGAAATGCCACGTGTACCCAGTTTAGAGTCAGACCTAGCTCCCGCAACTCTAACCATGTGGATTCTGTCCATGAGCCAGCAGGCAACCCATCTCGTGATGTAGGGGTTTATGTTCAGGCTGGTGAGCTTGTCTATAATACCAGAATGAGAAATAGTGTCGAAGGCCTTTGCGAGGTCTAGGTAGGTTGTGTGGACCACCTTTCCCTCATCTATAGCCTTGGTAACTGTCTCAAGGAAGTCAACCAGATTTAGGAGACATGATCTGCTCTTAACAAACCCGAACTGGGTAGGGTCCAGTGTTTTGAGATTCCCAATGTCTCTGTTAATGAGATCCATGATGATGTGCTCCATAGCCTTGCAGACCAAGCTACAGGCTTATAGGGCGATAGTTCCCGTGGTCTGTTGTGGCTCCACCTTTGTGGAGCGGAATAACCATTGCTGTGCACCACTCTATGGGCATGTAGCCTGTAGAAAGGCTGAGTTTGAACAGTGTATTTAGGTGAGGGGTTAGTTCATCTTTGAGCTTGTGTAGGGCATAGCCTGGGACACCATCTGGTCCCATTGATGCTGTATTTTTGGCTTTGGAGAGGACAGTTTTAACCTGAGTGTCTGTGATTTCAGGGGCACTACATTCTTCTGGTATAGTTATGGACCCTTTTGGGGGTGAGAGGTGGGTGAAGTTTGCACTGAACCTGTCTGCCAGGATGTAGGCGATATCAGTCAGTTCAGCGTATTTTGTGCCATTCTGCACTAACTCTGAGCAGATCTGAGAACTGACACTTAGATTCTTGACATAGCTAAAAAAATGCCTTGTGGTTATCTTTGGAGTCCTTGGCAATTTTTCTTTCAAAGCTAGCCTTGGATGATTTTATGAGGGATCATAGTTTCTTGGTGATACTGATCAGGGAAGTCTTTCCTTTTTGTGATTTTACTCTTTTCTTTAAAAGTTTTCTCCTTCTATTGTATAGCTTGTTTATGGCAGGGATCCACCAGGCTGGCTTCCTTTTCTTGGAGGAGTGAGTCTTGGTTTTGCTTGGGATAGCATGATCCATGCATTCTTGTAAGTGCCTGTAGAGTGTATTAGTAAAGGATTTAGCAGCTTGGGTAGCATTATCCTTTAGCATGGGGGATTTGAAACTTTCCAACTTGTTCTTAAGTAATGTGGTTTGCTTTTGAAAAGTTTTTCACGGTGGTTTCTTTGACCGGAGGTGCAGGTGGAATGTGGATATCCAGAGTGATTAGTTTATGGTCAGATCTAACCAGCGAGGGGTTGACTTCCGGTCTGGAACACCGGTCGACCATGTTGGTGATGATGAGGTCCAATATGTTGTCACTTCTGGTGAGGGTGTGTACCAGTTGATCCAGGGCATTTGAGTTTATAAATTCTAGGAAATGTTGGGCAAGGGAGTTATTACCTAAGTAGTTCTCCCAGTTAATGTTTGGGTAATTGAAATCACCCAATATCAGGGTGTTTGGTAGAACCTTTATGTTTCCCAATGTTTTCAGAAATGCAGAGTGGGAGTCCTGGGACATGGTGGGTGATTTGTAGCAAGCTACAATTTGAATTGCAGTTCTGCCCATTGTTAGTTGCAAGTGGATGATCTCTGAAGCATCTTGCTGTGCCACTAACCTGGAGGTGAGGGTATCCTTGATGAATATGCATACGCCCCCACCTTTTGTATTTTGGTCCGGGTTTTGTGGCTGAAATGTATGGTATGCATTGTAGCCTGGTAGTGCTGGGTGGCTCTCTGGAGCCTTAAACCAGGTTTCTGTTATTGCATATATATCGATTTGCTCCATACTGAGGAGTGTCTCAAGTGCTTGCATTTTGAGGTTTAGACGTCTGGCATTGAATAGCGTTGCCATCAGTTTTTTGTTACTTTTGCTATTTACAGTGGTGGGTTTGTCTTTTGAGCCTTGCTAAAAAAGGCACTATGGGGGTGGCAAGAGCCTTGGCCAGTATTCAAAAGCCTAAGGGTGACAGGTGCAAGCCGTCTCTAGTGAAGTAGCGTGGCTTGTTGAGCATGTCATCCCAGGCTGAGAGACACTGGATCCCCTTTGAATGACACTGGAATCTTAGCCATCTGTTGAAACTGATCATATTTTCTTTACACTGAGGTATCACTCTTGGTGAGGGCAGGATGCTACTCAGGGTCAGGGTCATACCGGCCTGGGCTACATGATCAGAGAGCCCTTCCATGTCTCTTTTCATGTAATCCCGGGAGGTGTGGCTCAGGTCATTCACACTAACATGGACAATGACGGAGTCGTATTTGTACTTGTTGTAGAGTGACCTGAGTGCTTGTGTTATATGGCGGATCCTGGTGCCTGACAGGCAGCTAACAGTAACCTTCTCCTTGTTCAGCCTAGTGAGTGGTACGGCAGTGTATCTGACTATAGATTCACCTATTACTAGTGTGTTGGGTATGTTATTTTACCTTAAGGTCTGTGATTGTGTGGCACACTGGTTTTGTGAAGTATGTGTTTCATGGTTTGTGTTGGGTGGTGGAGGTTGCTTGAATTTGGAGGTCTCTGTTGCTTTTGCAGATTTTTATTTAGAGCCTCCGAGTATGTTTTCATGTATTTATGTGTGTTTTTTGCCAGTGCTGGTTTCATAGGTCTATGTGAGACTTATGGTATGATGCAGATAATTCCCTTCTCCTCTTGACTGTCTGGTCCAGTCTTGGGTTAAGAGAGCCTAGCCTCCAGTTTGGCTGTATAATTGCATCTCTCTAATGTATTAATGTTTGGTGGTAGTAGGAGAGGGTTGTCTTTGTACATGAGGCAGTTGTAGCATTGCCTCAAAAGGCCCACATTCACCAGTTGGACCAGAGAGTACACCTGAAACTACCCTTTGGACATGCCTGGATAGGTACAGTGAGCTGTTTTACTGATTGGCTGGTAACGACGAATAGAGAGCCTTGTCTTGACTTATTAAAATTAGATATGTAAAAAAGTGGCAACAGCAATGACTCAGAGGATAAGGAGAAATTAACTTATATTTGCAGTCCTCCAGCTGTTGAATCCTTGATTGTACAAGAGAAAACCTTATCTGGAGATTTTTTTTTCAGCAGACAGGGGTTGTTGTTATCTGCAGGGAGTGTTTTTTCAATATCCTACCAGGGTAGTACAACTGTGAACAGTGGAGCTAGATAATTTTATGTTGTTCCAATCAGTAAGATATGTTCTTAAGAGTTTTAGCCGCAGAGCCCAAGTAGTAGATGTTGATTAGGAAAGAATGATATACTACATGAGAGCTTCCATTAAGTTTAATTGAAAAATATGCAAAAGAGACAATCATCTATACCTAAACAGGATTAATTAACAGGCAGTGGTCAAATGTAAGAACAACAAAATTTGTTAGGCACTGCCAACACACACACACACACACACACACACACACACACACACACACACACACACACACACACACACACATGCACACACATGCACACACACATGCACACGCACACACACATGCACATGCACACGCACACACACACACACACACATGCACACACACACACACACACACACACACACACACACACACACACACACACACACACACACACACACACACACACACACACACACACACACACACACACACACACACGCACACATGCACACAACCCCAAGAGCAGCAAACCAACAAAAACAATTAGCACAATCTTGTTCCACAGGAAAACAATAGGCTAGCACACTTTAGGTCTCATCACAAGTGATCTATTGGGATAAATGAGTTATTCGGGTTTTAAGCAGAAGAACATAGCTACTAACAGCTTATCAAAATAGAGGACTAGACTTTAAAGTTGATCACTTTAAATATAACTGAAAACAATGCCAAAAAGGCAATCACCCAACCAGTATTTATAAACTTGATAATTATTAAAAAATGCATTATTGTACCCTTTGAGAAGTCGTCTACCCCAGGGAATTACCACCCGTAAGACCTGATCCAGTTGATCAGTATTTTGGAACTTCCTTGGACAGGGACCTTACTTTTAACCAACATATGTCTATTGTTGTAAGAAAGTCCTTCTTAACTTAAGCTTATAAACAAAGGGATTTTGTCTAGATTTAGGGATTTCATTACCCCCTTTACTCAGCCCTCATTAGGCTAATCATTGAATATAATGCCTCCTTTGGCATGTATCTGTCCAGGCACATTCAACAAGAGGAAAGCCCACAGAGAGACCTTACTAAAATGATACAAGGCCTGAACAGCATGTCCTACAATGGCTGACCGAAAGCCGTCATTATACTTGGAATCCTACAGACTGCTAAGAAGTGACTTGTGTCTGGCATATTAGGCATTCGCTGACCGGTTACTGATGGAATTACTGCACATCAACAAGTCAAATGGCATTAGAAATACTGAGTCCAGGCATCTATACTGCTTCTGCAACATCAACAGAACAGTTGGGAAGGACAGGTATATTTCCCAGAGGATACCACTGCTGTGGAACAGACTCCCATCTAGATAAAATAAAGTTCATTCCTGTACATATTCAAGTTTAACTTAGCTCTATGGATGGGAAATAGAAAATTTACCCCAGGACTGCCCCCATTCTACTACTAGGAGATGCAAATCCTAAATGCTTCACCCAATGCATTGTTCCCCTCAAATTATCTATGGTATGATCACAGTTATTCTCATTAGGGGTAATATACAATTATTAACCATGCAATGGGTAAGGCCAATCTATAACCAAATGGGATGGATTATTTTGAGGACATAAATGGAAACTGGCTAGGCTTAAAATTGCCCACATGGCAGCTAGCCTAGTACTTACCAATGAACATATGAACATGCATTGACAAATGTAGGAAAAACAGAATTAGACAATGTCCCACCCCACCAGGAGCAAAACAACAAAACAATCAGCCATAATTTTTCTCCTCAGTAAGACAGTAGTCTAGCAGACTCTTATTCAATGCATAGGTGTACTAATGATCTAAATCAATGCTTTAGGTTTTTTTAGCAGAAAAAGACAGCCACTAACCACTAATATGACCAAAATGTCTGCCCAAAAGACAGTCTTCCAAGCAGAGTTTATTATCGGCATTAGCTAGATGTAAGAACAGTAAAATCCGCAAGGCTCTGTTCTCACTCTCAGCAGGAGAAGAACAGCAACAAAGAATAGTGTTCTTTGGCAGCAGGTCAGTAGTTTAACAGACCAAATGATGCATATGTAGGAAGCAAAGGCATTTAGCAGTTAAGCATGGTTTTCACAAGCAATGCTTTGTAAGCATATAAAGAATGTATACAAAGCCTCTACTCACAGAGTTAGCATTTCTAAACAACTCTTCTTCAAATGTAGTTCTTAACACATACGAGACAGAGAGTACAAGTAAGTACAAGTAAGTAAAATTTACATTTTTTGTTAACAGTTTCAGAATATGCAGTTTCCAAGGCCTAGACTCTCTTTTGGTGGGGTGGGGTGGGGGTGGGGGTGGGGCTAGCAGAAATTCTGGTATACAGACAGGCATTTATTTGACAGCCAGACTTAAATGAAAAGGAAGTTAGGAATGTGTGTTTAAATTTTAGGCATTTATTTTATTTGTACCTTTTCTTCCATGTTTTTACCTCTCCATTATTTCATTCATGATACATTTTTAGACATAGCTGTATCATACATACCAAAGTAGATTGCTTGCATTTTTGGGAAAATATTTTTTTTAACTGCAAACATTGCTTTTCTTATTCTGATCACTTAATCAGTAATGCCAAGAAGTTTCAAACCTAGATGACCATGTATAACTTCATCTACTATAATATCAAATGTGACTAAATAATAATTTATTTAAATATTTCATTACGTTTGGTCCTATATTGCATTATTTAGGTAAGATAGATAGCTGAACCTAGTCACATATGTTACCATGCATGTAGAGGGCACTAAGTGAATCCCTTTTAAGACTTTGCTATCAGACAAGAAGCAAAATTATTTAGACATGTGGAAGAGGTGCGTGGTTTAAAAATGATAATATAATGCCATGATTCAAAAGAAAGACTCCATTCTGTGCATGGTTATATGACCTTCTTTATATAACATTATTCTCATCCACTTTTCCCAGATAAATAACTTTGTGCCAGTGAATTATTTCACGTTGCACAAAACTCATATTTTTAATATTTGACTTCCAGGCAGTTCAGAGAAAAGACCCAGAAATATCTGTGGTGTGCTTTGGGGCCTTCTAAAAATCTTTAAAGTAGCAAATTATGTCTACCAGATACAGAAGGTCTAGCCAAACAGGAAAAGAGATAATAAGGCTTCATCTGGTGTGATCTCACTAAAAAGCTTTGTGATACTGTATTAAGCTGCCAAAAAACAATTATGGACCTAATTAGAGTACACTTGCCATGACAATGTAATACATATTTCATTTACATGTACTCAGCAGAAATGAAACAAGTCCCACAGTCTCTTATCCAGTTGAGTAGAAGATATCTGCTTTGTAAAATAAAACAAGAAGAAAACTAAAACTACTATGCAGAAACTTATTTTAAAAGTATTTACTTCCATGTCAATATTTCTAGATTGTTTTCTTTCTATTCAATGCCCTCATTATTTTATTTTATTTTCCTGGCAGTTTTGCATGTCAGTAGACAAGATGCCTTTCACACAAGAGCAGGAATGTCTGGTTGAATTCATTCTTTTTACATCATTAGCATATGAACTCATTCATAATAATAGCAACATCCATTAGACACAATCCATTTTAGTTGTCAGATGATACTTGCCCGTCAAGCACCGGGATGCTGTCTCACTTTGCTGACATGTTGTGTTATATTTTGTGACTTGATAATTTTGCTGAGGTAAGGAGAGAAACAGAACTGACTATGTCAGCCTCTAGCCTACACATTAAATGTTACATTGTTAGAAATAAAATGTTCTAATTAGACAAAAACATATTTTACATGCAGGGAAATATAAGTATCTCAGAAAATGTACTGCTACATTAAATTCTACACAGATGATAACAAGTGTAAGCAAGGATGTAGCTAGACATTTATGGTCTATACTCAAGCCTCATTTTATTGCCCTGCAACTCTTTTAAAATAAAATAATTAAGTATGTAATTACTGCTCTCTTTCTCTCTCTGTATACAGATATACTAATTTTAGACATTACATAGCCATTTATGATCTGGTTATGAGCCATAATATTTCTGGCAAATGATCTAGAAAAAAATAAGAATTCAGACATACCACTCAGCCGGCAGACATTGAAAATAGGAACATGGGCCTTTGAAAAATAAAAAAATCCATCTAAAAATCTGGGCATCTAATTAGCATATAAATTGAACACCAAATATCATATAACTTTCCATATCCGGTAGGAATGTGGGATACTGCTTAGAAACAATTTTAAAAAACAGGGAGTGATACAAATGTTGGAAAAAAAATAAAATTGCATTATGAAAGAGACTTTAAAATCTAAAGACTAATGGACTTTATCACAAAATTCTACCAAATAAGGTAATTTGTTTTTGCTTCAGAAAAAGAAATTTATAAAATGAGTGTCCTCTTTCTTTAATTTTTTGTTGCCACTAGTAATGTTGGCCATGTAGTGTAGTTTCCAGTGTTCTGGACAGCTTCACAAATCACATGTGATGATGGGATTCAGAAAATTGTGTGGAAGGGGTTAAATCATATCTCTCAATGGTCTAGATTTTTGCAGAAAGTCCATATTTTTGTCTCATCATTTTGATCTGTTTATCATAAAATATGTAATTTTTGGGCAAATCACTGAAGACTGAAGTCACTAAACAATGTCATACATTTGAGTTTCAGACTTCATATCCTTCAGAAAAATGAATGTTGACACAAATCCTGTTATTCTAGCAACTTTCTATGTTTATATGAGCAACATTTGAAATCTTGGACCCCTGACTCCCATTATTTTAGGCTTTGTCCAGATTTCTTGTGGTGGGAGGTTGACAGGTATGAAAATAGGAGCATATCTCCCATAATAGGGGCATCCTAAATCTGTCCTGAAAATTGTAGCATTCCTCCAAAACATGGACAGTTGAGATGTCTTATTCAGCTGAGTACACACAGTATACCTAGTTACACTAAATAACAAAATCTTAGATACTCATAGTCAAATTTTTTTCAACTATAATGATTTCATAGGCAAGCAATGCATCTTCCTTCAGAAAACAATGCTGTCACACTCTCCACTGATAAGCATAACATTAAACATAATGGCTAAATTTTGAAGATTATACTGAAGACATAATGTAACAATGTTCATTCTGTGGGGAACTCCCATGCTGGATAATGCGTGATTCATTTCACTTGTATTTAACCTTGCTACACAATAAGGTTACTTATGCTTACTTCGTGGGAAGCGGGGTGGGTTATCGTTGACATCAGTAAGCGACACCGTCACAGTTGTTGTTCCAGACAATCCACCCATTTGTCCGACCATGTCCTTAGCTTGAATTACCAGCAAATAACGATCCTTTGCTTCTCTGTCCATATTAGGCAATGCTGTTCTTATAATACCTATTAAACACAGAAAGATAAAATTAAAAATGAAAAAAATCAGTAACAATCATTTTCTTGAAATATGTCAGCAGAATTATTAGCAGTCCATGAACTGCCATAAGGACAGCATGATTTTCACCTACAGATTCTATAATCAGCACACTGGGCATTCATGCAACATAATGGGACATTTTTCTCACATTTTTACACAAAAAAAACATATTTGGAAAGGTTATATAAATGTAAACCATTAAATCAAATCTTCTAAAGTAGAGCTTTATGCCAGTCAGTATGTTTAATATAGGATAGTTACTTAACGGGTTACATTCATGAAATAAAACATTTGAACCCATTGATCGTAGTTATGACAATGATACAAGATTGACTGAATGTATACTAATGCTTCATGTAGATGATGAAAGCATTATGAAGAAACATGTCCTAACAAATACAGGCAAAGTCAGATTAAATGGCTGACAGCACTGTTTATGAAGTACTTGTTCCTGTTGGAGACAAGGCAGGGTAATGTAGTTATTCTGCTGCTAAAGATTGTTGTCTCAAAATGACAGCCAGGCTCAGCTCCTTACAATAGAAGTTAATATCAAAAGAGTTATAGCGATACTCAAGGAGCACTACTCAAGCCCCAACACCCTCGCCCAACGGTTCCTAGAATTTATAAACTCAAATGCTATGGAACAACTGGTCACCACTCCCACAAGAGGGGAAAACATATTGGACCTGATCATCACCAACATGGGAACTCTATGTTCTATACCAGAGGTATACCCCTCATTGGTAAGATCTGACCATAAATTAATCTCACTGGACATCCATATCCCGTCCCCACCCTCAGCTAAGGAAACCACGGTGAAGAACTTTTCAAATGCAAACTTCACACTTCTCAAAACTGAGGTGGAACCTTCAAAGACCCAGGGCCAGTGGAAAATATGGCCCAAACCACAGAATCCTTTACAAACACATTCTATGGACACCTACAGGAATGCATGGATTGTGCTATCCCAAATAAAACCAAGACACACTCCTCCAAAGGCAGGACACCTGTCTGGTGGACCCCAACCATAAATAAGCTATACAACAGAAGGAGGAAGCTACTACATGATAGAGCAAAATCCCAAAAAGGAAAGGCATCTCTGATCAGTACTAGCAAGAAACTACAATCCCTCATAAAATCATCTAAGGCCAGCTTTGAAAGAAAAATTGCAGAAGACGCTAAAGATAATCACAAGACCTTCTTTAGTTATGTCAGGAACCTAGGTGGCAACTCTCAGATATACTCTGAGTCAGTGCAAAATGACAAAAAGTCCACTGAACCCACAGACATTGCCAACATCCTGGCAGATAGGTTCAGTGCAAACCCCCTCCCCTTCCCCCCCAAAAGAGCAAATGTCTATCCCAACAGAGTGTAGCCTCCCTGACATCACAGATGCACAGGTGAGAGCTGCCCTCTCCAAAGCAAAAAAACACAGCATCAATGGGACCGGACGGTGTCCCCGGCTGCGTCTTACACGAGCTCCAAGAAGAACTGAACCCTCACATAAAGTCACTGTTCAATCTCAGCCTTACTACAGGATATGTACCCAAGGAATGGCGTACAGCAACAGTGGTCCCACTCTACAAAGGTGGTGCCACAATGGACCCCAGAAACTATCACCCTATAAGCCTGACTAGCCTGGTCTGCAAAGCTATGGAGCGTATCATCATGGAACTCATAAACAAAGACATTAGAAACCTCCAAACACTGGATCCTACCCAATTCAGCTTTGTTAAGGGCAGATCTTGTCTCTTGAACCTGGTCGACTTCTTTGAAACAGTCACCAAGGCCATAGATGAAGGGAAGGTAGTCCACACAGCCTACCTGTACCTCGCAAATTGTCTTCAACACAATACCCCACTTGGGCATCATAAATAAGCTCACCAGCTTAAATATCAACCCCTATGTCACAAGATGGGTTGCAAACTGGCTCAGGGATAGAACCCACATGGTCAGAATTGCAGGTGCCATGTCAGACTCTAAACCAGTTACAAGTGGTGTCCCACAAGGCTCAGTCCTGGGACCTCTCTTGTTCGGTATACATTTCTCTGAGGTACAGGCTAACACAGGAGGATTATGGCTGACCAAGTTTGAAGATGACTGCAAACTAGGTGCCATAATCAACTCGCTGACTGACACAAGCATCCTCCAAAAGGGTCACACAGAGACAGATAACTGGTGCCAGAGCCATGGCCTAAATCTAAATGCCAAAAAGTGCATAGTCATCCCCTTTGGGAAAAACAAAGTGCCCACAAATTAACACATAGGTGGTAATCCATTAAGTGCGGAAGAAGTAATTAGGGATTTGGGGACCCAAGTAGATAGCAATCTCTCCTTTGACAATCATGTTGCCAAAGTGGTTAGAAAGACCTTCTTTATAGCCCACCTTATCATGAAAGAGTTCACATCTAGATCAAGAGAGGTCATTGTGCCCCTCTACTCATCACTCATCAGGCCCATAATTGAATACAATGCCCCATTTGGGATGTACCTTATCCAACACCTGCAGCAACTGGAAAGACCCCAAAAGTACCTCACCAAGAGGATCAAGGGACTCAAACAGATGCCCTATGCAGTTAGTCTAAAGAAACTCCAGCTCTACTCAGTTGCTTACCGCCTACTCAGAGGCGATCTGTGCCTGACGTATAAAGCCATATCCAACCCAGAATTAATGGAGATGCTCCACCTCAGGAAATCCAAATCCCTTAGAGCTACATGCTCCAGGGACTTAAACCTCAGCACAGAAATAAATAGGACATGCTGGAGGGACAGATTCATATTCCAGAGGCTCCCCTCACTCTGGAACAAAATCCCAATCCATGTTAGGCAGAGGTCCTCAACGACCCTCTTCAAGAGAAATCTTGATGAGTGGATGGGAGATCGTAGGTTTACCCCAGAGATCTCTTCTGTGTCCCTACTAGACAGATGCACAGTAAACTAACCTTAAAAGGGCTATCTTCTGTGACCTACTATACAGAGGCACAGTCAACTAATCTAAAAGGGTGGCGAAAGCCAAACACACTCTGGCTAGGCTTATAAATGCCCTAGGGCAGATAGCCTAGTATCAACCTATGAACCTATGAAACTGTGATACAAAACAGAACAGTGTACACAATTTCTGCATCAAATAGCATTCAAACTTCAGTAATAGTTACTGAAGTTCAGATGCATTGTGTGTAAATTAATCACATTGAGTATGCAAGGTGATTTCCATTGTAGCTCTGAACCCATAGAAAGCCTTTCAGAGTTTACTGCTCTGAAAAGCTATTGTCTGAACTGTTCCACATCATGTGCGTGTGTGTGTGTGTGTGTGTGCGTGTGTGTGTGTGTGTGTGTGTGTGTGTGTGTGTGTGTGTGTGTGTGAAAGAGATTATCTATTTACTTCTATAGATAGATAAGTATAGAATACAGATTGTGTGTGTGTGTGTGTGTGTGTGTGTGTGTGTGTCTGTGTGTGTGTGTGTGTGATTATCTATTTACCTCTATAGATAGATAAGTATAGAATACAGATTGTGTGTGTGTATGTGTGTGTGTGTGTGTGTGTGTGTGTGTGTGTGTGTGTGTGTGTGTGTGTGTGTGCGTGTGTGCGTGTGTGTGTGTGTGCGTGTTTGTGAGATTATCTATTTACCTCTATAGATAGATAAGTATAGAATACAGATTGTGTGTGTGTGTGTGTGTGTGTGTATGTGTGTGTGTGTGTGTGTGTGTGTGTGTGAGATTATCTATTTACCTCTATAGATAGATAAGTATAGAATACAGATTGTGTGTGTGTGTGTGTGTGTGTGTGTGTGTGTGTGTGTGTGTGTGTGATTATCTCTCTCTCTCTCTTTCTATCTATCTATCTATCTATCTATCTATCTATCTATCTAGGGGTCTGAATGGAGATGGTAGGTCAGCAAGCAAAAGAGAATAGTATTACTGGAATTGAATTCATCCTCAAGTCCTGGTGAGTACCTTTACAAGGTGGACCCTGTTTTTCACAAAATCTCACCAAGACAACAATGATATATAGACTGTGTTTTATATAGCATATATCATGTACAGAAGTAGGTTAAAAAATAAAGCAGATTGCTGGGTGCACAAGACCTAGAATTACAGAAAAAGATGCTTGGTGCCAGAGCCATGGGCTCAAGCTTAATGCCAAGAAATGTAGAGTTATCCCCTTTGGGAAAAACCATGTGCCTATGAATTACCACATAGGTGGCAGTACACTAAACACCGAAAGTGTGATGAGAGACTTAGGGACACAGGTGGACAGCAGTCTCACTTTCGATAACAATATCACCACAACAGTCAGGAAATCCTTCTATGTGGCACACCTCATCACTAATGGCTTTTCATCCAGGAAAAAGGAGGTCCTTGTCCCACTGTACTCATCCCTCATTAGACCCATTATAGAGTATAAGGCCCTGTTTGGTATGTACCTGACAAGACATCTGAAGCAGCTGGAAAGGCCGCAGAAATACCTCACTAAAAAAATCACAGGCCTAAAGCAGATGCCATATGCTGACTGTCTAAAAAAAACTGCAGCTATACTCTGTGGCATATTGTCTACTCAGAGGTAATCTCTGCTTAATATACAAGGCCATGTCAAACCCTGAGCTGTTGGACCTGCTCCACTTAAAGAAATCCCAATCCCTCAGAGTCTTATGCTCCAGGGATCTAAACCTTCTCATCACAATGAACAAAACATGCTGGAGGGATAGGTGCCTGACCCAGAGACTCCCCATACTCCAGAATAGACTGCCCATACATGTGAAGCAGAGCATCTCCTTGGCCCTCTTCAAAAGGAACCTTGATGATTTGATGGGAGATAGGAAATTCACCCCGGGGATCATGTCAGTCACTCTGCTAGACAGGGGTCCAGGGAAGTAAATATTGTGGGAAGAAATATCCAGGAAATTGTTACGGCTAGGCTTGTAAAGGCCCTAGGGTCAATAGCCTAGTACCAACCTATAAAACTATGAACCTAGAATAAAAAAAGTGCCCAATCTTGGTAGGCGCACTGGTGGCAGGACTAGAAAAAGTGACAGTGCAGAAATTCCAGACACGGAAACATCACTACAATGGGGTTATGCCAGGCCCAGGCGTAGGAAGGCACTCCCATGTTATAGAAAGAAGTAGTAGTACACAAAAATCACAAAAACTGGTAGGCCAAAAAAAAGCAATAAAGATGACAGAGTGGACTATTGAGGGTAAGAATGAAATTATGCAGTATTACTATTATGCAAGAACCCCAGAATTTCCAGACAGAAGATATATAAGAAGATTAAGAGAGACATTAGAGGAAAGAAAACACCTCCACAAGAAAAAGTGTTGGAAGCTTCAAATAAAAATATGTGTTCGTTAAAACAACAGACATATGAAAAACATTATATAGACCAAGAAATCTTGGGCCATTTAGAAAAAGAAGTGATCAACAACAAAACATGAACAAATGTGAATAAAACTTAGTAAGGTATATTTTTGAAGACTAAAATTAATACTGAAAACAGGATTGACATCTAGGAATAAAGTCCAAAGTATAAACCAAATTGTTACTGTCCTAACTTACACTTTTAGAGTGATTTACTGGCCCCAAAAGGTGTTGGATTGTTTTTACAGGAAAACAAGAAGGATGCTTCATGCTCATCAAATGATTTAGAAAAATCAGTGTATACCAAGATTATATGTTCCCCATTCTGAAGGAGGTATGGGCCTCCTTGAAATTGATTACAATCTTGGGATTGCATACTTATCTGCTGAGCTCACAAGACCCAAACATAGTGAAAGTTTTGAAACATGAGGAGAAAAAGTCTAAGACAACTTCCCTGCTTAGTTGTCAAGTGGGAATGGAGATCAAACCAGAAGTAGATAAAAATCAGGTAGCAACTGAATTTGTCAAAAAACAGAAGAAAGAATATAAAGTGAAGGATCAGATGAGAAGGCAAGACGTGGAAAATGCATAAGTACAGTTGCAAGTATAGAAAACTCAACAACCTCATGTTGATCAGGATCAAACACAGGAACATTTAAGGAGAGGTAAATTTAAATCAAAATTCGAAAGGTTAATATCTGTGACCCTAGATAGTGGACTATGTACACACTGGTTTACAAAGTCCATTGAACATGTGGGAGAAACTGACGAATGTAGGTTTTGTAAAACAGAATTGGAAACAGTCACACATCTTGTTGCTAGTTGTTATATACTAATCACAGAAGGACTGTATATTGAAAAGCATAATAATGTGGCAAGACTGTTACATTGAGGAGTGTGCAAACAATATAATATTGAAGTAGCTGAAAAACACTGGAAACATGAGCCACAAAGCGTTATAGAAAATGATAACATTTATATCGCATGGGATCACCCATTACCAACAGTTCAAAAAATAGATGTGAGAAAAGCAGATAAAGTAGTCCATGAAAAGCAGACAAAAGTAGCATTGATCACTGGAATTGCTATACCTAGTGACTACAGTGTCTTACATGCATATAGATACAACGTGATAAAATAGCAGGATTTGCAGGCAGAAACAGAAGAAGGATACCCAGACAGTTCCAATAGTAGTAAGAAAAATGGGCCTTATAAAAAAAAAATTACAATTGTACTTAAATATGTTACCGATACATGTAACTCCATATGAATTGCAGGAGTCTTTACTGGGCCCACTTCAGGTGTTGCAAAGAACACTTCTGGGTGACATCAAAGACTGAAATAATACTAATTTCTTGGACTTTAATCATACTTTGATTTAGGAATGGGGTCCATTCCCATCATGGTATTAAAAAACAAAAAGACTTGGAGAAATAAAAAAAATAGATAAGTATAGTATAGCTATAGATGTGTGTGTGTGTGTGTGTGTGTGTGTGTGTGTGTGTGTGTGTGTGTGTGTGTGTGTGTGTGTGTGTGTGTGTCTGTAATTATCTATCTATTTATCTGTAGATATAGTATAGGTTTAGAAATAGCTGGACAGACAGTTAGCTATTAAGTGAGTGTTAAGATACAGCTGAGTGATAGAGACCTAACATGCAAAGAACACAGCAATGTGTTCTGCAGAAGTAAGGAACTGCACATAGAACACATCACACCATACAATATATGCATAAAGGTTGTGGTAAGGAAGTAAGGCAGTACAACTTATCACAGATAACTTCCCTTGCATAGAAATATTATAACAAGATTTTGTTAATGGAATTATTACCTGGACACTGAATTTGAACTACTTTGGAGAAAAACAGGTACTTAAGGAATCTGAATATACCATGGAAGTACTGCCAAGCAACTAAAGTAAGGCATATACATTTATATTGGTGTTTCGTACAGCTGGCAACCAAGAAATGCAATGTAAACCACTACATAAAATGATAACTGCATGCCTTTCAAAATGAATTGTCTGAGGACAACTGTAATATTTTAGGAAGACTTTTTAAAAGTGCATACTACATTTCAATGGCATTTACTGACAGTTTATATTTGTCAAACGAATGAGGCCACAAAGGGTTTATTACAGAATATGGCATGACTATAAGTGCGCACATGATGTGTACTTCACTGTTTGCATGGCATGAGTTGGAAAGTGCACAGACTTTATCTTTGATGGTGGGGCCATGTTGGCTACAACATACAGATAATGATATCATGTTGCCCTGAGAGCAAATAGTTTTGTACTTATGCCTTTAAAGTGTTCTAAATGTAATTCATTTTATTTTGTCATTTGGCAAAGCCTAGAAATGTCAATATTTCTGCCAACACTGGGCATATTCCTAAGACTGGTATTGGGGAGTCCTTAACAAATCAGTAATAATCTTTTGTTGGTAAAACTTGCTATTTTTGGAATAGGAGAAATATTAATGCCCTTCCTCTTGTCTTCCATTAAAAAAATAGGAATATTTGCACGTTCTCTCTCTCTCTCTCTGTCTCTCTCTCTATGTATATCTTTCTTAGCCCTTAACTCCTTTGATAGTGTCAGACTGCTATCCTGTCCGAGTGTAGCTCTGAATACCTTACTTCCAGAATCAGGGACACTCACGGACTATCAGGGACCACTATTTCAAATATTAGTACTATTTACTTTAGAAGTTGGCAGAATAAGAGAACTGAATTTGCATGCATTTTCTGAAGTATGAGAAATTTGTAACAGTAACTGCTGTCATTATTTTGTAAGTGTAATTAACCATATTTTCTCCCCATATTGCCAGTGTTAGAAGGAATTAGGAGGGGAAAGTGCAAAATTTTGAGACAAAATCAGTGAAAGTTGAGAGGTATACTCCTAAGGCCATGAAAGTTCTTACGTGGGTGCATTGTGCTGGCTATAGCTCATGCTTTTAAGCAGCCCCCGAGTTTTTCTTATAATTTTGATTTAATCCTGGCATAAACTGTGATCCTCTCACAAGGTGGTGATTATTACTGACAGTAAAAAATGACACACTGAGTTACAGACTTTAGATTCTCTAGAAAAAAAATGAATGTTATTGTTTTATTCTACATAATAAAAGAGAATACATATTTTAAATTTGTGAAAGATTTTGTGCCTTTGCCTCCCTTCATTTTCAGTTTCTCCATGGTGGCTGGGTTAAGTAGTTGAGAGTTGTGGCTAATGTTCTTTTTTGGGTGAGCTACATGTTGAGTGCAATGATTATCTCCACGGCAGCAACTTCAGCTGCATTACTGTAGCTACATTTTTACCACTTTTGATGAATACAGGTGATTGCTAGAAGTTGTTTTCTGTTTGTGTGGCACATAGTGGATGAAACAAGCTATCATTGCTTCTTGTATAGCATCTGACCGTCTGAAACTGAAATACATTGATTGTCACCTTTTATTTTCACTTTCACTGTCCATGTACAGCTAGATCTGTATGCAGTAATAACATTGCCACAGCATCATGCACACCCATTTTTTTAAATTATTTTTTTATGGAAGTTGATGTTGGAGGTAATGTAACCTATAGTCGCAAGTGGAAAAGATTGCTGTAGCTGTTATTTCATTAGTTTTGGAAATCACACTTGAGAGGTGGTTGCCATACATAGCTGCATGGGAGGAGTGCATGCTGTTTAAAACAGCAAAGAGCAATTACATGAGTTATGCAAAACTATCATCGACACATTTGAGGAAGAGAGCGAGTATTGGCAATGGTTACTTGTAATGAGTAGGTGAGCGGTGATCTGCACATTCAATAAACTGGCTTTCCTTCTCCACAAATGGAGCAAACTCAGAGGAAGGTTATGTTAATTAGACAGGGTATAGGGAATACAGCCCTCATATAACACCCAAGACAGATTTGACAGAATCCTAACAGAGATGGGGTAGCCAATTATAAATACAAAGCATGTAATGCACTTATTCAAAATTCTTATGAGTAACTAATTTCAGGAACATATTTGCATGTTCAAGAGCAATAGTTTGATATAAATTATTATGACTATTTTTTTCATCTTGCTCTTAATCATGTATACAAACACTGCATGTCAGAAGATGGGGTAATTGCATGAAAATTCAATTGAAAATATGGCTTGGGATGGGCCAGTGCATGTGTCTAAAAGAACCAAGTTGATATATGTTACTGTGTCTAAAAGAACCAAGTTGATATATGTTACTGTGTCTAAAAGAACCAAGTTGATATATGTTACTATGGTTACTTTTTTTCTTTGTTCACAATTTGTTTTCAGGATGAAACACCAGAAGAATAAAGAATTTTCTGGGGACATGTGGTTTAAGAAAACATATGAAAATTGCAGAAGCACTTTTGATTCATTATTGGCATGGCTTGTTTGGGGAACAATATCTGACAAATAGCAACATAGTCATGAAATTTCTAATTCCTTCAAAGCCAAAGATACTGTACAATCTGAGAAAACGGAACACCCTTGAAAAAAGTCATTAGCCTCATGGGAATAAGTTGACCAACAAAGTGTAATAAATAAATAAATAAAATATATTAATTTGATACCTTCACAGTCAAAGGAAGTATATCCCCGCAAATGTTGGACATTCCAATGGGACAGTGTATGTTTTGCAAGAAAATACCTTTCACAATACCTTGATTTTCTTATTGTAAACTGTCTTTGCAGAACTGACACATGGTCTCTTACATACATCTGATAAATCCAGCTTCTCAGAGGGCTTTTGTTGTTTCAATCTGGGAATATAGTTGATATTTATCTGGGTGCTATTTGACCACTGGAGAAAAAGAGCAGTGGCAAATGATGATTTAAAAGAAGATAGCTGTTGCAAGATCACTTTTTATTGATTGTTGGCATGAATTGCTGGAATTTTTTTGTATGAGTCAAAGAGCTATATGACCATTATATGTATATTATTTATTTACAAAGATAAGAGTGCTTTCTCAGAAAGGGCACATTTCACTCTCACAATATGTACTTCTTTTGTACCAAGTCACCATATTAGAAGTCTATGATTTTTTATTGTGTACAATCTTTGGAGAACTGACATACAGCCCTTTATTAACAGCTGTTAAATCCAGCTATCCATAGGACTTTTGTTCTCACAGTCTGACACTATGCTTGGTTTCCACCTGGATGCTATTTGATCTCTGCACAGAATGCTGGGGATAGATGATGTAGAAAATCAAATGGCATTTTCAGACTCACATCTGATTAATTATTTATATAGTTTGTTAGGACACAGCATCTATGAAACAGCTATGTGGCCATTATATTCATATGATTTCTTCACAGTCAAAAGTAGTGTACCTTCTCAATAGGGGCACATTCCACAGGGATGCTGTATGTATTGTACTAAAGTATCTTAGTAGACATCTCTGAATTGTGTTATTGTAAACTGTTTTGGGGTGAACTGACTTACATGTGCTTCTATACAGCTAGTACATACAGTGTTTCAAAAGGCTTTTTTTTTTTTTTTTTGTTTTTCACATGAGGTCTGTTTGACCTCTGGACAAAAGTGTTGAGTACAGCTGACAAATAAAAGCAAATGGCTGTTATAAGGCTAATTTTTGTTTGATTGTCAATATTTATTTTTATTTATTTAACATCTGTTTAGTGGAGAAATATGTCTGGGCCAATTGCTTATTTTCATCGGAGGCCCGGGGAGAAAAGCTCCACAGGTACACATTGTAACACCACAAAAAATTTATACAGATCATATAAAAACCAGACTATACAGTAGAAAACTTTACAATAGTGTTTGCCATGTACTATACAAGAAATTGTTAAAATTTTATATGCAATTAATTTTTTTTTAGTAATACAGAAGAAATTTTGCTAAAAGATTTTATGCAACACAGAATAGAGGTTGTAGAAAAGGTTGAGGTTGGTCTGAGGAGAGGAAAATGGCCAGTATATTCAGCCAGGTGAGGATCAAGAGCATGACCAGTTGTTATTTCAATGGATCTTTAGGAGGTTCTTGAATTGAGCTGGGTCAATGATGTTTAGAATATTCTGAGGGATAGAGTATCATGCTTTAGAGATTTGATTTGAGTAAAGAGAGTCCTTGAAGGAATTGGTGGATTTTGTAACTTTTAACAGTAGTTTGTTAGAGGATCTTCCTGTTGTTGACTTGGGTTTGTATTATGTCACGTATGGCTGGACATTTTTCAGGTTGATATACTATGGAGTGGGTTAGGGTAAGCTGGTTTAGAGATAAAAGGTTAGGTAGTTCTAGCCATTTGAGTTGATTTAGTGCAAGGCAATGATGCTGTCATTGGGGTAAGTTGGTGGCAAATCTGGCTATCTTGAGATAGCATGTTTCAAGTTTGCTTAAGTCAGTTTTCCTAGGTTTTCTGAGTATAAGAGAGGCATAGAATAAGGTAGATAGCAAGTGGGTCCTGGCAATTGCTTGTCTGGTAGAGTTGGTTAGGTAAGACTTAATCCTGTATAGAGAACCTAACTTAATGTGGGTTGTTTGACTGTGAGTGATATGTGCTTGTCAAACTTTAACTTATTATCAATAGTGACACCTAGTAATTTAGTTTCAGCAATTTGTTCTATTAATGTGTGATTGGATGAGATAATTTTAAAGTCCTGGTTTAGGCTGTTTTGTAATTGTTGTTGTAGAATAGCATTAACTTGGTTTTGTTGGGGGTTAAGATGAGCTGATAGCTTTAGGAAGGATTCAATGGCCATGAAAGATTATTGGGTAACGTCTTGTAGCTGTGGCAGGAAGGGTGCAGAGCAGATGACTGTGGAGTTATCTGCATATTGTATGATGGTAGCAACCTTAGTTGTAGTGTGGAGGTTATTGGTGAGGACTGAAAAGAGAAGTGAAGCAAGTATTGACCCTTGAGGGACACCTACTGCTATGGGAAGCAGGGTAGAGAGATCATTTTGCCATTTGACGGCTTGGTGGTGATCAGAAAGGTTTGACAGCTCCCAATAATTTTTGTGGGTTATTCTGATGTTTGTGTTGCATAGTTGAGTAGTACTGTTTTTTATCAATTTTGGTTTGTTTTTGCAAATATTTCTTAAGTGATAGTAGTTATCAAGTGAAGCTTTGGTGTCATTGGTCTTGTATTGGTACCACAGTTTGTCTCTTTGTCTTAATAGTTGTCTGGTTCTTTTTTTGAGCCATGGGCAGTAATTTGTTTTAGATTTAATTTGTCTAATACAGCCAGAGTATTTAGCATATCAAGAAATCTATGGTTGAAATATTGGCCTACTGCATCTAATGGGAGGTATTTAAGTGGGGATCAGTTCCTGTTCTGAAGTAGTTGTTTAAAAGTGTTGGTTGAGAAACATTTTGCATTACATACTTGTTTATATGATATAGTCTTTGTGAAGGAGCTGCAGTGTCTTAACAGATAGGTTAGTAGGTGATCACTAAGGCTGTCTGTCAGACAACCTGAGTGATAAATAAGTGAGGGTTTGTTTGTTAGGGTCCAGTCAAGAACTGATTTCTTGTTGCTACTTTTGTCTACTCTGGTGGGTGTTTGTACTAGTTGGGTAAAACCATGTAAGCTTATGTAGTTGTTGGGGTTTTCAGAGGAATAGGTTTGCAATCTGTATTGAAATCACCAACTATAATGGTTTCTTTGCTAAATGTAGTGGATGCTCAGGAAGGTAGGTTTTCTATAGTAGTTGGGTTGTTGTTGGGTTGAGTGTATACTGCTAGTATGATTATATGTTTATTGTTGTTGAGTTTTCTGCTTGAGCCTAGTAATTCAGTGTTGTTTAGGTCTGGGGGTTTACTTGTAGTTGCTTAAAGTTAAGCTTAAAGTTAAGCGAGTCCTTATATAATATTGCTACACCTCCACCATGCTTTTATATTGTATGTTGTCTGAGAATGTTATAGCCAGGGGGTATGATTTTGTTGTTGTTTATGTGGGGCTTAATATTGCAGTATCCTCCAACAATTAACAATTGCAGTGTTGTGCTATAGGTCTCCTGTTCGTCTAAGAGTTTAGCTTAACCACTAACTAATAAATACGGCAGACAGTAAGCTGAGACCTTGTAAGATGCAGATATTACAGTTCAGTGCAGTCCCCAGCCATTAATACATAGGAAAGGAAAACAAAGCAACTCCTATTAACATGATAAAAAGAATCATTTCTTGATAATAAGATTACTAATAGTATTTTCCATACTTAGTTTTATGTGGTGCACTCATCTATTAGCTTCCTACTGGTATATAAGTTCTTTGGAGTGCAGCTAATCCTTACTGAATGTGAGTACTTGGTTGGCATTTGCAAGTGTTTGCAAATATCTGAGAATAGTACAAAATATAGTCCACATTTTAAATAGTGTACATTTAATAACTAGAAACAATAAAATCTCCTGAGTAAAGTACTTATAGGGTGTACACACTACTGCTGAGACGCCACAAGTGGCTGTTGGACTGTGGGGAATTAATGTCTAAAAATGCAACATTACTTGGAGGGGAATATGTAACCTTCATTCAGCCTTCTTGTGGTAGGAGTGGCAGTGAAATGATTTACTGGTGGGCAAGAAATATAATTGGTTACGATGTACTTGCTTTTGCTTGAGTCATGACGTGGACCAGGCAATGAGTACAATAGAAACAATCAGTTAAAGAGCTTAGCCAGGTCAGTACATTAAATGCCACATTAAGGTCATAAATGGGCTTTCTAACTAACAACTGAAATAGCGGTCTGTAATTTAGTGATAACAAATTTTGAGCCCGAGGAAAGGTTTGACTATAGAATGGGAGACTCTTTGGATATATTTTGGCTAGTACTCAGTGGAAGAAGGGGAGGGGATGGCAATAGCATTCAGTAGTGTGCACACCTTAATATTCTAACACAGACAGGTTAGCTTTTCTATTGATGTTTTGAGGAAACTGCAACCTATATTTATGCAATTCCTTTAACTTTGCACAGTACTGCCGTACACTGTATGGGGTTCTGGTAGTGGTGTGATGCTCTTTCAGGGTAATCTGAAAGTAAGATTATCTCTTTGTGATTTTTCCAAAATAAATATAGCACTTTGATATTTTGCATTCATGATCTGTAATAATTTCTACTATGTTGATATCTCTGTGTTAAGTGCAAGAGTTTATAAGTAGGGGTGCTAGATATAAATTCATCTTCTGCTACTGCAGACACATCACTGGTACCTGGACCAGCAGACGATGGCCTGCAGTCATTTTTTGACAAATTGCCTGGGTGCATCCTAATCATCATCCAATTTTTGGTATAAAACATCCACCAATGACTACACATGTTTACACATCAAGTTCTTCTTATTTATTATTTATTTTTTTCTTCAGGGCCTTATAGATACCATTTTATTCCTTGCTTTTACATGTATTGCAGTATACTAAGTTGGTAATGGTGTTTACCAAACCATGATGTAACCAGCCTTCCAAGCTAGAGGAAGAATAAATTACTGCTGACAATACTACAGTTTAACCTTCCAGTCTGCATTTATTATTTTCTAGCATGCATAGAAAATGTACTTTGAAAAGTCTAGTTTGAGATTAAATTAGAAAAGTATTGTCAGAGAAGCAAAACTGACACTTGCCTGCACATACTTAAATGCATGGAGAATAACAATTAGTTAACAAGTTAATCCTTTTGCAAGCACTGAAAAAGCCACATGGATAATATAGATTTACTATAGAGTGCTCTATAATTAAATCCTCACTTTTAGTGACAATTCCGTGAAAGAATATTGTTAATGACATGTAGCCAAAATACATACTTAATGATATCTTGTGCAATGTGTTGGACAAATAGCTGTGCACAACTAAAACATTTCACACCAAATTCTCAGTGGAATTTTCTAATTTGTCATCCAGCAAGGTATATTTCTATGATGTGGATGTTTACTAGGTTAGTCAGTCCATCACAGATGCCATTTTCCAGTGAGGTAAGATGTTGCTTCTCAGTTAATTTGTGGCATGACACTGAGTATTCTAAAAGCTTGGAGGCTGAACTATGTCTGAAAATAGTAATATATCAAAAACTCTTATTTTCTGAAGCATAGCTTTCCAGTGGATTAGTGTGGGTAAGTGAGCAAATTAAAGGATAATATAGGGAGGCTATGCCAGCAGACCATGCTGCTGACATAAAAATGACAGAAAAATATAACTTTTTCCCACAAAATTATTATTATTATTATTATACTTTACATGCCATTAGCAAGGAATGGGGAAGGAACACAACTGGAAAGAAATGAGAGGAGAACGTAGTACATGTTCCAGGTTATCCTTTTAATCGTGTATACATTTTGTCAGCTATGAGGAAGGGCATGTGCTTTTTTTTCATAACATGGCATGCAATATTCATTCTGAAATTATTACATATTTTACGAGTATACAAAATCCAGAATTCAAGAAAGTAGCTTAGACATGCATTCTTTTCACTTTTTTAAAGGGTGTCTAAGAATATAATGATTTGAAGGCAGAGAGTCCAGATTCAGATAGTCCATTGATTCATCTCAATTATTTCATTAAGGGAGAAATAAATCTAAACTAGAAAACTCACAGGCAATTGTAACCATATTGAAAATGTGTAACATGTATGTAAAACTAGACTCTAAAGCCATGGTTAGTAGACTTATATAAGATAAAAAGATACTCATAATGTTGAACTTATTTAAAATATTGTCCTGTGTCTAATATAACTGTATCTATAAGTGACACTAAAATTAACAATGTGAAACAACAATCACTGAAATATTTCTTTTTTGTGTAATACTATTATGTCTCACACTAAAAATAATATGCATTTTAAGAGCAAATAGAATTAAGCTAAATAAATGAACTGTTACATTAGCTTTGTGTGAATACCATTTCAAAGGCAGAATGCTGTCCCAGATTACTACAGAAATGCTTCTGAGTTTTAATATTATATATTATGTATTCCACTGAAATCTGTAGAAGAACAACTAATTGGCTTTTGTACAATGCCATAAAATAATGTAAGAGTTCTCTTCTGTATTACATGTAGTTATTAACTGCAAATTCATTACAAAAAACAATGTTGGTCTTTGTAGCAGTGTTAAAAAGGGTATACAACCAACTGCATAGCTTTTGCTGCTACAATATTCTGCTGCAACTATAGCACAAGGATAGAAAGGTAACAACTTATATTATACCATGACCCCCCCAAAACGTGCATGCGGATTGGCCAGCGTGCCCGTTGTAAATCGAGTTATACTAATGGAAAAAGGTCCGGTCGCCCGGACTTTTTTCCATTAGTATAACTCGGTTTTTTAAAACACTGTCTCGCTATGTTAAATGGGTTTAACATAGCGAGACAGCTTTAAAATAAGCAACGGAGATCTCCGTTGCTTATTTTAAAGCTGTCTCGCTATGTTAAACCCATTTAACATAGCGAGACAGTGTTTTAAAAAAAAGCAACAGAGAAAGCAAGATCTCCGTTGCTTTTTTTAGTGTTTCGCTATGTTAAATGAGTTTAACATAGCGAGACAGTTTTAAAATAAGCAACGGACATCTCGGGCTTCGCCCTCGGGACCAAACCACGCCAACCGTGGGTAAATTTAGCATTACCCACACCCAGAAGTGGGTTATTGCTATAATAAATAAGGTTAGACATTGAAGAACACAGACAATACCATTCTCTTACACATATTTTAATTCTTAGGTTGTCTAATTTCATTTCCATGAAGTATTATTGAATAAGTCCATTTGAATGAACTTGTTGGAAATACTCACACAGGATAAAAAGGAACTTGAGAAAGTATGACCATTTACATATTACAGACTGTTGTCTAGTGTGCTGTTTTGTTAAGCTCCTCAATCCACTGCAACAAAAACAGCATACACCTAAGGCAATGGTTTCTGGTGAAACGCTAATATAACGGCAAAAATAATGATAGGAGTACTGAGATGGTTCTTGAGGTATTGAAATAAGAATTGAAGTTAAGTATACTTATTGAAAAAGAAAAGAAACAAATAAGTGAAGATGCCACAGCACAACGTGCTGTTACAAGTTTCACATACAGTAATATGATAAGGATTTAAAGCAGTACACAGTAGCTGCTGCCGTTTTATAACGTCTTTTCTGTTCTTATTTAATTGTCATAAAACCCGACTGTGAAAATTAGATGCTACATAATTCAAAGATCCTTATCATATACAGTAAAAGCTTAATTACACTAAATGATGAAATCACTTCTGCTGTCAGAAATTATATTTAATATCTTGCATGATAGGTATCTTACATGATTGTTTTCTCAAGGAGTCCGAAAACAATTAATTTATTCTGGGATGATTACTGACATGGGCTGTCTTTAAAATCCAAAACGTTATGCAGGCCAGCGCTCTGTTTTTGAATGACAGGTATATTTATAAAGGATTGATTTGTTTTCCTTGTTATATTGCTGTTATGCCTGTTTCATATAAGAGGATGAATAATGTTTAAAATTTAGTAGACTTTTTATAGGTATCATATTATGAGGTGTCATGCACTGACATTGATATTGTAGATAATAACTTGCTTCAGATAGTGGACAGCAAAGTATAAAAAGCACTAGGGTGGGGTTTCCTGTCTGGATGGTAGGTCATTGTCACCACATAATGCTGAGCTTCTTATATTTATTGAATCACATTTTAAAAAGCAAATTGAAACAATTTTTTGGTAGGATTTGGAAACTTTCTATTAATCCTATGTGTTAAATACAGTAACAAATTAATGTCACCTGGTTACCCACATTATGTCAGCAAATTTTCAGCCATATACTTGTCAAAATCGCTCATAAAATGCACTCTGTGATAAATACACCTTTGAGACAGTAGGTGGAGTATATCCCATGATAAATAAAACCTGAAGACAGTGCTTTTGTCACTCTTAATTCTTATAAGGGAAGCTTTGGAGTAAGAGTTAAATTAGTAATCCATGCATTTTTATAGTTTTGATAGAATTCTAGTCTTAAAACACATCTTTAAGCTGACTGCTTCCCTCAATAGTACATATCTTGACTGATAAGTTACACTAGGGGATGCTCCTTAATGGCAAAAGGTATATAATGTCTCCTGTGATGTCCCTGGCATCATTCTCAGACAAGAGAATTGGCTCTTATTGACTATTTCTGTGTCGGATATGTTTTTTGCTAATTAATCGACATTTGACATATTATATGTATCACTGATCTGACAAAGAACTACATGAAGAACTTACCTCTGACAAATTTTGGCTAGAACTTCATAGGTTCATAAGAGGTTATTAAGCTAGCGGTCCTAGAGCCCTTACAAGCCTAGCCATGTTAATCCCACATTTCCTCAATTGTCCTTGGTTAGATGGGTGCAATTTGCAGACTGAATCTATAATAAACATTGACTACGCCAGTCCATGAGGGACATGGGTGCCACCCCATGTTGAATTTGAGGTCTCCCATCCATTTGTCCAGGTTGTGTATGAATAGGGTCAGTGAGGAGCTCTGCTTCATGTGAACTGGAAGATTATTACAGAGGAGTGGCAATCTCTGGGAGATAAATCTGGCTCACCAGAATGTTCTGTTAATGTCACATGCTAGGTTAAAATCCCTAGATGGAGTGACTCTTTTTTGCCATTTGACTTATGGATGTGTAGCATATCCTTCAGGGCAGGGTCAAAGACTACCCTGTACACCAGGCATAAGTCGCCTCTCACCAGCCTATATGATACAGAGTACAGTGACAGGGCTTTCAGCTTGTCTATGTAAGTCATGATTCGGAGGCCTTAGCTCTGTGGCCTCTCCAGCTGCTGCAGGTGTCTGATGAAATACATGCAGAAGGGAGCACTGTACTCTATTAATGGTCTGATCAGGGTTGAGATGTTGCAAGATATAGTGCAAACCCATATTAACTGCATCATTCACTGACCTGTACTCTCAATAAGCAAACTGAAGGGGTCCCAATAAGGGAGTTATAATATCCTTCAAGTGAGTTAACACCAGACTCTCAAAAGTCCTCAACACCACCGATGTGAAACCAACAGGCCTGTAGTCATTCAGTGCTGTTATACTGGATTTTTTAGAGACTGGAATGATTGTGTTTTGTTTGAAATATAAGGAAACATCATACAGCCCTAATTATTTATTAAAAATCTGAGTAAAAAACGGAGCCAGTTGATCAGCACAGGTTTTTAAACAGGAGGGTAAAACCCCATCTGGACCAGCTGCTTTCTTAATGCCCTGTCTTAGAAAAAAAAAATTATTGTCCTCTTTAGTGATAATTAATGCAAGTTGAATGTGAGAATGTGTGTGGAAGTGAGAGTCATATAAGTATGAACACCAAGAGAGCTGGCAACAGTGTTATTTGTAGCCTTAAGCTTGTCAAACCTGCAGTAAAAAACATTCAAGTAATCAGCCAGCTGGTAATTAACTGCAGTGTAGGGAATGGTTTCCTGTGGTTTGTAATGTCTTGTAGACCTTTCCAAACTGATGTAGGATCACTGGCTAAAAACTGTTTTTTTTTTTTTTAACTTTTCTGAGTAGTTCATTTTAGCTACTTTGATTACTTTTGTCAGTGTGTTCCTTGCATGTCTAAAAAGTGCTGTGTCCCTACTTCTATAGGCATCTTCCTTGGCTTGACGAAGCTGCTTAGGTTTAGCAATAAACCAGGGTTTGCTGCTGTTACATTTTAACCAAGCCTTAGTAGAGACATACATATCTTCACAGAATCTAACATAAGTTCATGCAAGTTAGCAGCAGAATCTTCAAAAGCACTCCAATCTGTACAATCAAAGCAGGCTTGCAGCTTCAGCTTTGCCTCAATAGTCCATCTTCTTGCAGTATTGATCGCAGGTTTAACATATTTTAAATTGCTCTTATAGATGGGAAGCAAATGAATCAGACAGTGGTCAGAAAAGCCCAAAGCTGCATGGGAGACAGCATGATAAGCTTGTTTTAACACTGTATAACAATGATCCAGTGTGTTCCTGTCTCTGGTAGGACACATATGCTGTGTACATTTTGGATGTTCGTGGCTGAGATTTGCCTTATTAAAATCCCCGGAATAATCAGAAGGCAGTTTGTATAATTCTGCTCCAAGCACATTATCTGATCAGACAGTTTTTGTAGTGCTGCACTCACACAGACTTGAGGTGGAGTGTAAACACTAACCAGAATAAATGAAGAGAACTCCCAAGGTGGATAAAAAGGTCTACAATTAACACAAAATACTTCTAAGTCAGGGCAGCACATTTTACTTAACACTGTGACATCCGTACACCAACTGTCGTTGATATAAAAGCAGATTCCTCCTCCCTTACTCTTCCCTGATGTCTCCAATACTCAGTTCACTCTGTAAAGTTAAAAGCCGGGCAGATATAATGCACAGTCCAGAATGGATTCATTTAGCCAGGTCTCTGTGAAACACAGTACAGAAGAAAGTGAAAAATCTCTGTAAGTATCATTGAGAAGTAACAGTTCATCCATCTTAAGCACAGGGAGTGAGTTTTGCCAGATGTAAGCTTGGGAGTGCCGTACCAAACCCCTCTGTCTCATACTAAGAAGTTCACCAGTATGATTCTTCCTTTTGTGGTGGCTATGTCTACCTCTGCTGCTGACAGCTGCTGCTCCCCCACCTATGATCTCTAGAAAATTCCTTAATTGTGACAAATTCAGTGTCAAATTGCAGAAAGTGAATTCCCCAATATTTAACAATTCTTCGGGAGTGTACTTAATTACAAGTGAACACCAAACAACAGGATAAATAAATAAAAACAGACAGAAAAGTACAGAGCATTGAACTGAGGATGCCACTCACTGTGAACATCACTGGGGGACTCAATAATTGCACCCAATTCACAATCATTAGTGAACTTGGTAAGACAAAGGCCATCTACTTTAGCCTGAACTTCCACAAAATAGATTCCAAACAGTAAAGGGCCCAGCACAAATCCTTGCAGTAAACCATTGGTGACAGGTCTGCTGGTAGACGTGGAGTTACCAACTTTGACAGGATGTGTTCTGCTGGTGAGCCAGTTGGCAACCCATCTAGTGATGTAAAGGTTAAACCCCAGCAGAGAGAGTTTCTCAATGATACTTGAGTGGGAGATTGTGTCAAAAGCTTGGCGAGTTCAAGATAGGCAGTTGGCACTATCTTACCTACATCCAGAGCTTTAGTGACTTTCTAGAAGAAGTCTACTAGGTTTAATTAGCATGATCTACCCTTAACAAAACCAAACTGGGTTGAGTCTAGAGATTGAAGGTCGCCTATGGCCTTGTTGATAAGGTCCATGATGATTCTTTCATGGCCTTTCATGAGGTTGGTTAGAGTTATGGGTCTGTAGTCCCAGGGTCAGTTGAGTATCCCCCTTTGTACAAAGGGATTAGCTTTACTGTTCTTCAGTCTTCTGGAACAAAGCCAATTCTCAGGCTAGGGTCAAAGAAAATGCCAAATGGGTTTGCTAGATCCTGTTTTAGATTGCTTAATAAGCAACATGAGATGTTATCTGGTCCCATTGAGGCCATGTTTTGGGCCTCGTAGAGTGAAGATATGACCTGATCTCTAGAGATACTAAACAGAAGACTGGCATCAGGTATGCTTTGGGGTATGGCTGGTGGGAAAAGGGGGGGGTGAAGTTTGCGCTAAATCTGTCAACCATCAGGTTGGCAATTTCCTCCAGTATAGTATGAGTGGTACTCTCTACAACCAGTTCAGCACAGAGCTGGACATTCCTTTTTAGATTTTGGACATAGTTAAAGAATGCCTTATGAATATCATTAGGTAGGGATGCTATTATAACTTTGTAATTAGGTTTAGAGGAAATTGCAAGATTTCTGATTTGCTTGTTCAAGCTGTGGAGGGAATTCTTCCTATGCTGAGTCAGTTCCCCCTTGTTCTTAGGCATCAGTTTCTTCCTTTTGGTTTATAACCTCAGTCATGTAGTCCCACTCGTTCACCACTTTTGCAAAGCATTTGGAATATCATAAAGAAATAATCTTCAATGCATCAAATTTAGTAGGCTGCTCATTTGTTTGTATAGTTAGACAATGTATATTAACAGACAGGTATCTGCTCATAGCTGGCATTAGGCACCTGCAGAACCTATGGCCACGGGGAGCCCTCGATTATCTCTCAGTGAATGTGGGCCCCATGCAGCAGCCGCAAGTTTCTCCACCTCCTCCATTCATTTTGGCACCTCGTGGACATCAGCACAGCTGTATAACGTAACATCAACAATCTGCAATTTCTTCCTTTTTTTTTTTTTTTTACTTGCCTGTAAGCTGCACCCAATCAGGTCAGCTTAATTGATGCAGAGATCTGATTGGCTACAGTAACCAGGGAAGTAAGTTGCATTTTTTTTTTACAAGATAGTGCTTGTAGGACCTTACCTAGGTTCTCTAGTGCAAACCTCTCAATCTCTCATCGCAAGAAATCTGAGTTACTTTACTCTTGGAGAACAAAGTAGGAAACTACATTAGCAAGGCTGCAGTGCATGGTCTTATTTCCAGGAAGGTCAATTTTCTCATTTCAGAAAAGAGCCATAATCTGATGACAGTACCCTAAAAACTTGTAGCAAACTTCCTGTTAAACTTATGAGGTCGTTTTGTTTGTAAATCTGTCTGTAATGAATCAAATAATTTGTAAAGCTGCCCTGTCAGTTTATTTTGCTTGTCATTAACTCTGGCGCATAGTTCATAATTTTAGTGTTACTCAATTTTAATATGCAACTGTGAGAGCACTTGCAATAAATTAATTATTTATTTTGTTTAACATTTGTTAACCAAGAAAGTCCGACTGGGGCAGAGCCCATTTTCATAGGAGGCTTGGAGAGAAATGTTCCAGATGCATGTCTTTGGAACATGCGAGGAAACTGGAGCACCCAGAGGGAACCCATGCAAACACAGGGAGAACATTCAGACTCCATACAGAAGGCAACCCTAGCTGAGAATCATTTTTATTCAGGCTGTTTCCTTCTGCTAGTACAAGTTATAAACATTTTCTCTGTAAATAATGCAATGTTTTGAACTAAATATGTTGCATAATCTGGAAGTCACACTGAGAACTGCATTACCATTGCATCTGTTGTAAAAATGCTGCTGTAATTAAATGTAGCACTGTTAATGATTTAAAGTGTTATAGGTTCATAGGTTCATAGGACAATACTAGGCTATTGGCCCGGATGCCCTTATAAGCCTAGCCAAGAATTTCACCTATGTTCCCACAAAGGTATGAATTATATATTATTTGTCTCGCTTTTAGCTTACCTGTAGAGCACTGAATGTGTTAATCTTGCAACTGTCGATTTATTTTCCTGTTGGAATTTCATTTCTCGATACAGTCAGATCACACGTAAATAAGTACAAGTTTTTTTTAGTACCACCTATAACTATTCTGCATTAAAACTTACTTTAGAATACTTTCCACTCATTTCTTTATTTCCAAGCCTTGTTTATAATACCTTGTTTTTCTTTTTCATTTGGAGCTTTTTTCATATATGCTTCCTGAATTAAACTCAACATCTTCTTTTGTTCCCAACCAAATACATACTGGCTCTGAATCTAACCCAGTGTGTCTGAACATAGCTTGCACCCAGGTTGATTTCCAATTCCCAAGAGGAAATTATGGTGTATATGTTAATTTAAGAGACTTTCTAATAGACAAGTTCTGTGCTAAAGAGTATTTGGTGGACTAATAAATTTTATATGCTTTCCAAATTTTGTTACAGTAAGACTACTGAAAACAACCCTGTTTTGTGACTGCACATTCTTGGTGACTAGACTCCATCAGGTCCCTCCACACTTCCCCATTACTTCTTATCATTAAATAAACAGACCCTTTCTCTTATTCCCCGTCACCAATTACCAGCCTATAAAGAACCACATTTTTCTACTCTGTTAAAACAAATGTATAAGCTCTCCTTACTCTGAGGCTCCCCAGCAGAAAATAAATCTCCTAGCCTTCTATCACCTCTGCTTTTCATCCCCTGTCTACTCAGCCTCACACCCCATGTATACTCTATTAGGCACCCCCTCTGAAACAGTTCAATATCTGCCCACTAGCAGTGACCATAAATCCTGGAGTTATATTAGCAATTCAGGCACTCCTTGCTGACAGTATTGTCTATTCTTCTTTTAACGTATTTCTGCTCTGACCCTTAGCTGTACTATTACCACCAGGAATCTCTTAATTTTCTCTACTCTTTCAGATTTCACACAGTCCCTCCAAGGGCTTACAGATTGTTTTTTGTTACATTGGTATCACTTCAGCTGTTGCAACTCCTGGTCAACAGGTGTATTCCTTACCCTACCCACACACACACACACACACACACACACACACACACACACACACACACACACACACACACACACACACACACACACACACACAAACACACACACTACACTCATAATATATGAACACTACACTTTAATCACTGTTACACCAATCTGTTCACTGCTTCTTACCTCACTTCCACACTTCCTCCTACACTCCACCTTACATATTAATCATGTGTCTCTTACTCCTGATGCTCTATCTAACATTTTAACATGTTAATCCATCAAACACCCACCATACTTCTTCCAACTCTGCTTGCGTACACTACATCCCTCAGTCACTGCCAAGCCCTGCCCAAATCATTTACCCTTAACCTGGACTTACTATTATCATGCGATACCTCCTAGTCTGCAACTTGTCTCATCCCAAGCCTTCATCAAATACACACATCAAAGAAACATACACCAACCCAGCATACAGAAATAAAAACCTAAAAAGAAACACAGTAAAATGGCCTTACCACAACCACACCTCTATCATTCTTGTCCTTGGAGGACATCCACCCCAACCCTGGACTCCCTCACCAAACCAGGCTCCAAGACTACACTAATACTGCACACACCCTACACCAGCCACCTCCCACTGCACTTAATAACAACCTAATTTTCATGAATCTTAATCTCAAAAGTATCTAAAACAAATTAACTGACCTACATGCATGCATAGCGGCACACACCCTGACATACATATTGCTACTGAAACTTGGATAAAACCTCACACCAAAGATGAAGACATCCTTTCCCAGGGCATAATATAATAAGAAATAATAAACAACATAAAAAAAGCTGGAGGAGTAGCCATCTTCTACAATAACACCCTGAACTTCACCAACAACCCTCATCCACTACCCAATTTCAACAATGCTGAAATAATTATCTCACTTCTTCACCTCAACAAGCACCTGAGCATACGCACCATAGTTAGTTATTTTCCTTCTGGTGGTAATGCCTCAATCCCTTTAGAAACTCTAGACTAGACCTCACACAATATACAAAATGAAACCATCATACTAAGTGACTTTAACATAGACTATTCCATTATTAACTTCAACCTGCCATCACTAGCAATTAACCTCTTTGGTTTCACCCAACTGTTCACCTTACCAACCAGAACTGATAAACATATTAGCAAACAAACAATCTTAAATTGAATTTGTGCAACCTATCCCTCTAAAATCAACAATTCTGGCCTGCTGAAACCATCCGAGACAACCTCCCCATCTTGTTTAGGCCACCATTTGATTAAAGGTTGGGTAATGCTGTACATCTGTAACACCCGTGGCTTCAGGGGGGCACTGGCTTATTTGAGTTATTTCATAAATGATTATTGCTTTATTGTCTTGATCAGGGAAGGTGTGTTATAAGGATGCAAGAAAAACAAAGGCTGAACAACAAAATAAATTTCTTTCCTTAATCATAATTTCTGTTCAAGCCATCATTGTATGAAAAGGCTGTGCAAAAACCAAAAATAAATTCTCATCAGAGCATATAGAAAGTTATAGCTTCTTGAAAAAGCTGAAGAGTAAGCCAAAATTTGAGAAAAGGGAAAAAACATTAATGTGCATGGTAGGGCACTGGAGGATGTGTGTGTGTGTGTATGTGTGTTTTTCGGGGGTGGGCCTGAAACAGTAGGCAGTTCCTAGGGCACCATTTCACAAAAGTCTATCCCTGTACACAGAGTTGTTGTAGTAATTAATTGTTGCATCTAAATGCCTGTAACTGTGAATGTCCTTTTGGTAGATGGGCCAACACAGTGTAGTACATAGGCCTGTTGTAATGTAAGAGGCTAGTATCTACAGGTTAGTCTGTGCATACTACTTCTAAAAGTTTTGCAGCATGCACTAAAATGTCACATAGGAGATGTGGCAGTTACAGGGTGTTACTTAGTTTGTAAGTGTCTAGGGGGTCCCCAATTTGATATTTGCTGGGGCCTCCAAAATACTAATACCAGCCCTGTATCTAACTATATATATATATATATATATATATATATATATATATATATATATATATATATATATATATAGGGGCCCCCTTCATTTGATCAAACTTTTAAAAGTTCGAAGCTCATATGGCCGAGACCATATGATCGAACTTTTAAAAGTTCGAACGGACTGAATGGAGATCCCTTACAGTGCAGAATGGGAAGATTTCCCTTTCCGCAATGTAGTGCGATCTCAGAGTTGGAATATTTAAATAGTGGGGGCTTGCCCCCTGCTACAAATGTTTAGTTTTTTTTTTTTTATTTTAGTGTTCGAACTTTTAAATGTTCAATGTTATGGTCTCAACCATATGAGCTTCAACCATTTAAAAGTTTGATCTAGTGAAGTAGATCCATATATATATATATATATATATATATATATATATATATATATATATATATTTGTGTGTGTGTGTGTCTGTGTGTGTGTGTGTGTGTGTGTGTGTATGTACACACACACACACACACACACACACACACACACACACACACACACACATATATATATATATATATATATATATATATATATATAAATATATATATATATATATATAGATTAACAGATATCTGTCTATATAGATATAGACATAGATACATATATATGGAATTATGCCCACAAATGTATCCTATTGAACAGGAAGTGATTGAATAAAACTTGTCGATCTCAGCCAAATGAAAAACAAAATCAAAAATAGATGTTTATATTTTTTGCAGAAAGTGTGCTCTGCGCCTCCCACACCCCATGATAGTTATGTATACCAACTCCGAGATTTCTCTAAAGGTGGGAAAGGACAAATTCCCCAAGTCTCATGATAACAATTCATACAGAAAAAAGGCAGTACATGTGTACAGGCTAATTTTTTTCAATCAGTTGTACTGGCTTTTCTCCTGATCGTCAAGATGACAGTTGGGTAATTCATAGAATGATAATCTTACTGAAAAACAATTCACTCACTTAAAATGTCTGAAAACTCATTTCACTGAAAGACCATTTTAACAAATACAAAATAAATAAAACAGAATACAGTCAAAATATCAAAGGGAAATGTTTACAACAAGCCTTTTTTTCAGGGGATCAAATTCACATGCACTCCCCATGTGGGGGACTTTGCCACACACATCCCTTTACCCAAATATTCTAACTCCATGGCCGCATTACAATAGGGAAAAGAGGAAAAACACATGCAATTAATCATTCCTAGTGCAAAAAGATATTTCAAAGAAAACACACCTTAAAATGCTGTTTGCTGGGGAGAAGCCCCTCTTTACCCCCAAATGGGGAGCATTATCTGACACACCTGCTTACTTAAATATGCCATCACCACTGTGTAGAGAAGTGAAAATACTATTCACTGCCAACACCCATATAGAAACCACATCAATAGCTATTGCGTAGAGGTAACCA
Organism: Protopterus annectens; assembly: GCF_019279795.1. Taxonomy (NCBI): domain Eukaryota; kingdom Metazoa; phylum Chordata; order Ceratodontiformes; family Protopteridae; genus Protopterus; species Protopterus annectens. The sequence continues at coordinate 876,874,691 of NC_056732.1, forward strand.
GAAGTATTAGCTAAAGCTCTTTCATACACTTCTGTATATCTCTCATTTTGTATTACAAAACTAAGTGCAGCTGTACCCCATTCAATAAAATGGAATTTCATCCAAATGGCAATGATTCATATCTATCTATCTATGCTAAGTGCTTCAAGAATATAAACATTATACCACTGCCCAAGAAGTCTCCACCCTCAAGCCTGAATGACTACAGCCCAGTAGCTCTCACATCCACTGTAATAAAGTGCTTTGACAGATTGGTCAAAGACTACTTAACATCAAGTCTTCCTGCGACACTGGACCCATTGCAATTCTCTTATAGATTCAATCGCTCCACAGCAGATCTCATCTCACTGGCACTTCAGTTATCCTTGGCAAACCTGGAGAACAAAAACTGCTATGCTCCCATGTTATTTATTGACTTCAGCTCGTCCTTCAACCCGGTCATCCCCCAACATTTGATTAAGAAACTGGCCCATCTGAGTGTTAGCACTCCTTTATGCAAATGGATTATGGACTTTCTTATTGACAGACCACAAAAGGTATGCATTGGCAACAACACCTCGACGAGCATCACACTGAACACTGGGGTACCTCAAGGATGTGTTCTGAGTCCCCTGCTGTTTACCATGCTTACATATGACTGCATCACTAGGTACAACGCAAACCACATTATTAAGTTTATGGATGATACTACAGTGGTGGGTCTCATCAGCAACAGTGATGAAAAAGTATACAGAGAGGAGGTGAACCAGTTGATTGTCTGGTGTAACAACAACAACCTGGCTCCCAATGTGAATAAAACAAAGGAGATAATAGTAAACTTCTGGAAGAGAAGCAAGGCTCATTCTCCACTCACAGTCAAAGAAGGAACAGTGGAAAGGGTGAATAGCACAATGTTCCTGGGGGTGCATATTGCTGAAGACTTGTCTTGGTCAATAAACACTAATCACATTGTCAAGAAGGTGCAACAGCATCTACACTTTCTAAGAAGGTTGAGGAGAGTAAAACTACCACCTTCAGTCACAACTTCTACAGGGGTACCATCAAAAGCATCCTGACTACTAATCTCTATGTGTAGTATGGAAACTGCATGGTTTCAGATTGGAAATCTCTCCAGAGGGTGGCGAAAGTGGCGGAGAGAATTATCAGGTCCACACTCCCATCTATCAGGACTTGCACTCTGCTTGGTGCCTCAGCAAAGCCATGAAAATAGTCAAAGTCTGCACTCACCCTGCCCATGGTCTTTCCTCGTGTTTGTCTTCAGATAGGAGATACTGTAGCTTATGTTGCAAAACCACCAGATTTATAAAAAGCTTTTTTTCCACAAGCCATCAGATGTCTGAGCACCAGTAATAACATACACCATGCTAATAATGGAGGTCTGGAGTTATAATGCTGAAGTAATTCACAGACATATGCAATAACTCTAAAGTACAACCTTAAACCTTATGTCCAATATTAACAATGCCAAGTTTATATTCTGTGCAATATGCCAAGTTAGCATCCAGTGCAATTTGAAATCTGTCTGATTCTGATCTGTGCAATATATTATCTGTGCAATATTTTGGGTACTGAAGAAGACGTAAGTGGAATACTCTTGGTGCATGCCCTTGAGCTTGTTACTGCACTGCATAAATGTCTTACTGTTGTCAGTTGAACTGTTGTGTGGTCTGAATGACAATAAAGTTAATTTTGACTTTGACTATCTATCTATCTATCTATCTATCTATCTATCTATCTATCTATCTATCTATCTATCTATCTATCCTGAACACAGATGTGCACTACAATTTACACAACTAATGTTAATTCAAAAACACGCCAAAGTCCAGCACTTGTAGGCACTAAATAAAACTAGATTATTAAAAGTTAATAAATCTATTTTACCATTACTAATACAGCTTCATCACTAGATGTGAATTCTACCACAATAACGTGAACCTTAAAGAATTGATGTCATTGCATACATATTATAATTATTCAATCCACAGCCAGTTGGAATTTAAAGTAGTCAGCAGAGCAAAGAGAAGAATCCTGTTGCACTAAATTATGTGCATCAAAATATTGATATAGTACCTTAACACATAAACTTATAAATATTAATTTAAACTTTACCTAAACATGGTTCCAGTAAATATAATCCATCTTTTTTCCTTGTGACTAAATAGATTAATATGTAATGTTTCCACAGTTTGGCTAACCAAAATGAGCCTCTTAGTACCTGTAAATGTGAGTCATGACGTGCTCCATAATGCATGTATAAGGCATTGCAGGACCTTCTACATTTTATATCACTACCACACATGCACTATGTAAGGTAAAACACATTTATTGTATTACAGGTAATGAGATGTTTGAAAAAGGCCCCTTTGTATCATTAGCATATAATTATGTGTGGCATTTTTATGTAGGACAAATGAGACTCTACATTAAGGAGTGCACTTCTGCTAATTTAAGAGATATAAAATTATGGGACTTATGTTCATACTAGGTTTATATGAATATTTATAACTGTATCTGTTAAGATGTATTTATGTTTTGATGCACATGCACACACATGTACAAACACACACACACACACACACACACACACACACACACACACACACACACACACACACACACACACACATACACATACACACACACACACACACACACACACACACACACACACACACACACACACACACACACACTCATTCTCTCTCTCTCCATGGATGTATAGAGTAGCACAGACTTTGCTGAGTTAAAAGTCCATTGAATATGTAATTTGTTGAACTGTGACCATTGAATACATCCCAATAACTCTGAGAAGGAGTTCTAAATTGACCCCCCCCCACCCCACCCCAAGACCCATGGCAGTGGTCACTTCCTGACAGGGCAGTCAGGAGGTCTGATGACTTTCTGATGTGTTTTTCTCAAAATTGTAGTTCAGTGGAACTATAATTTAATGAAGTCTGTGTATACTCTACATCTATACACATATGACTGGTTAAACTATTGGGTCTATAATTGCCTGTAATGGCATCACAGAGGCAGTTGCCCAAACACTGGGTATGAAAACTATGTGGAGGATAAGATTAAGAAAGTTCCTACGTAGAGGATAAGACTGAGAAGGTTAATGAGAAGCTCCTCAAGGCTGTATTTACTATTAATCAGTAAACACCCTGATATATCGACAGGGACCATGAACATGGTACTTTAGCTTTGCATTGATCTATTGCATTTTGGGGGGGAGGTTGGGATAAATAGCTGTGTGTGTGTGTGTGCGTGTGTGTGTGTGTGTGTGTGTGTGTGTGTGTGTGTGTGTGTGTGTGTGTGTGTGTGTATGTACATGGGCGCACACAAACTCACATGCATTCATACATATAGATACTTAATGCCTGTGTTGTTTCACTTGCAATTAAGGGTAGTCTGTAATCTATGTCTAATTTGTGAAAAAGGCTTACAAATAAAAAAAAGCTCAGAAAACAGCTTTCCAAAAGTAAATGAAAAAATTAGCTACCCAGTATGTTATTTTAATAGAAACCCTCATGTCCTATAATGTGGTATATATATATTTAGAATGTACCACTTGTTTGAAAAAGACCCGTTTGTATCATTAGTATATAATCATGTGTGGCATTTTTACGTAGGACAAATGTGACTCTGCATTAGGGCTCATGGCAGGTTGTATCTGAAAATAAAACAGTGAGAAAATGCTCACATTTAGCAGGTACAGGTATAAGACCCATCTACTTCCAAGTGAGTTCCCAGGACATTATCCCAAATTATACAATGACCCTCCATTAATATTCCAAAACAAGCACGCTGAATGGTCAGCGTGCCCGTTGAAAATCAAACTTCGCCCTTGTGACCAAACCACACCAACCGTGGGTAAATCCAGCATTACCCACACCTAGGCATGGGTTATTGCTTAATTATACAATGACCCCCATTAATATTCCAAAACGTGCATGCTGATTGGTCAGCGTGCCCGTTGTAAATCCGATTTATACTAATGGAAAAAGGTCCAATCAGCCAGACTTTTTCTATTAGTATATGTCTTTACTTTTTTGTGTGTTAGACAGCAATGGAGAACGGAAGAGCTCCGTTGCAGTAATCTCACTATGTTAAATGAGCTTAACATAGCAAGATATCTTAAAAAAAAAAGCAGCGGAAATCTTCCTTTCTCCATTGCTTTTTTTTAAAGCTGTCTCAGTATGTTAAACTTGTTTAACATAGTGAGACAGCTTTAAAAAATGGAGCAGAGATCTTCCTTTCTCCGTTGCTTTTTTTAAAGATATCTCGCTATGTTAAACCTGTTTAACATAGCGAGACAACTTTAAAAAAGCAACTGAGATCTTCCTTTCTCCATTGCTTCCTCTACACACAGCTCTGATGTACTGCAAAAGCATACGCATGTGCAGTACATCAGAATTGCTCCAGGATACCAGACAGCTGTGGAAGGGCAGCACGGAGGCATTTTACAATGCCATTATTTAAGAAAAATAAGTATTTTTTTTCTTAAATAATGTCATTGTATAATAGCAATAACCAACTTCTGGGTGTGGGTAATGCTGGATTTACCCACAGTTGTCTTGGGCAATCGGGCTTCGCCCTCGGGACCAAACCACACCAACCATGGGTAAATCCAGCATTACCCACAACCAGGTGTGGGTTATTGCTTAATTATATCATAGATGATATTGCCAAGAATCTATGATTTGTTTCTCTAACCACTAAAAGTATTTAGCCCTTACCTTCCTTAACTGGTACATGCTATTTAAAAAGCAAACATATAAATAGAAACACAGTCAAAAAGTCTGCCTTGAACACAACATACTTTGCAATTTTTAAGCAGACTAATGACTGTTAAGATGCCCAGCTTATATGGATTGGTGTTTTATGGTTCCTATGATTGGTTACCTAGTATAACTATATCCCCACATTCACATTTTGATAGTAAGGAGTGTGGGATGCAAACCATTTATTCTGTATACTTTCACATAAACAAAGTGTAGCATTTTTGTTAGTCAGTAAATGTGCATTGTTTCCTAATCATGACTTGCAGTGGAATATCAGCACATGGAAATGTATTAGCCTTCATTCAGTAGTTGTGATGATAATTTTTTTAATGTTTGTATCTGATGCTCAGAAATGCATTATCTGTAGCCTGGTAAGGATTTTTCACAGCTCATTTGCAAGTTTGATGCATTTCCATGAAGAACAAATTGAAATAACATTAACCATTCACTATTCCAAGTTGATGTTGAACTTTATGACAAAGTATTTTTTTTTCTAACATCGCACAAACTTGGTGTTTACAAAAGGTGTCTTGTATAAATAATCACATCTGACTTAGTCCAAAAGCAGTTCTGCATTCTCAAAACATATAAACATGCAGAGGTTGACATGGACATGCCAGGAGTGAACAAAGTACAAAACCTTTTCTTACCCTAGCCCCAGAATATATGTCTATATCTGTGTCTCTGTCTCCCTCACACACTCACATACAGATGAGATTCTGCAAACTTAGAACAAGGAGAAAGTGAGGAACATGCACATTTCACCTTCTCTCTCTTCTCTGCCATGACAAGGCAGCAGTAGCACTGTTCAGTTTTCTGAGCACTGACTGACCAGCTGGTGAGAAACAACACAGCTTCCATATTGAAATCTTATATTTATATATAAAATTGTGCATTTTGTATAACATGAATTGGATGCAGCTGGCATTAATTTAGCTGTCCTAGTTAGCAAGTATGTACCATTCATACTGTGCACAGATCTTCACAAGTACTGGATATGACAATGTGGGGATAAGCATCGAGGAGCAACCTTTATAGGCAACTTATAAAAAGTGTAAAAAGACCGCTTCAGGCCGAATATGAACACAGGATTCACAGTTGCTTTGATTCATTGTAAACGAAGAAAATGAAGCAACTAAAAAGCACCAGAAAGAGTGCAGATCACAATTAGTAGCCACCAGGAACACAGCATGTAACAAGTGAGTAAAAGCTAATTTCTTTAGATATTCTTTTTTGGCTGTTTTAGTCGCAATAGGCTAGTGGTCTAGTTCTTGTATAGACCTGAGATGGTATTTATACAAATAGGAGAAATTTGGCCGGGGCGTCAGGGAACTTCCTTTATTCTTTTCAGTGCATAACTTGGGATTTTTTTCCATCCACCTGAGCTATCACCAACTCAAGCTGATAGGACATCAATTTTATGTCTCATCCAAAGGACAACACACTCAGGAGTGCAGCAGCCCCCTTATGTTGCACTACAGTGTTCAGAACCCACAGCCAAGTACACCAAATGCAAGTTATCCTACCCGTTGCACCACTGATACTATTAACAATTCAAAATTCTTTAGGGTTTTTAATTAGTAACCTAGAAGTTTCCTGAAGTACAAAAACCACAAATTGAGGTACAGTTATACTAGACTGTATGTAATGAGGCAGTACCTACAGAAAGCAAGTTGTCATTATTGCTGAAACCATTTAGTTTCTGAGAATCATGGGCATCTATGGGAGTATGTAGTAGGGAAGTAACTAAAGATTTGTATTATTAGTTAGGATAATACTTTTCCTATTGATGTCCTCTGTCCATAAGGGACATGGGGACCACGACAGTGATACATTTATGATTTCCTATCCAGTTGTCAAGGTTTCATTTGAATAGGGTCAGGGATGAACTCTGTTTTACATGGACGAGGAGTGTTTTCCATAGTGCATGGATGCTCTGTTACACCCTCTAAAGATTCAGTGCCACCCTCCTGCCTACTTCAACACTTCTGTGACAGTCAGGCATGAGTGTTGAAGACAGAACCGTGGCATTGAATTGAGAGAGTTGGCAACAGTTAGCACAATACCCCAACTCCATGTAGAAAAATGGGAAACAGGGGGCTGATGATGATGATGATCAGCAGAGACATAGACATAGGCTTTGTTACACATTTCTGTCTTTCCAGTGTGTTCTGTTTATGTCACAAGCGAAGTTCAGATCCCCATATCTAGTGTTTCTTGTATTTTTTTGTTGTGTGCATGCATAATAGATCCATCAAGGCTAGGTTTGAAGAAGGCCTGTAAGCCAGGCAAAGGTCCGTTCACAACAGGCTGTAGGAAACTGAATACAGAGACAGACCCTTTATGTAACCAGTGTAGGACAGGGTATTCATGCCCTGAATTCTCCTGGTGAGAAACCTTTGTGGACGTTCCAACTGTTACAGGTGTCTGATTAAATACATGCCAAAGGAAGCATTGTATTCAATGATAGGCCTGATAAGGGCCAGGTAGAGTGAACTATAATTTCCTTGGACCTGGATGTCATTCCCTTACCTATACGTTAGGTAACATAGAATGATTTTCTTAGCTACATGTTGATCAAAGGCCAGATTGCTGTTTACATATGTTCTCAGATCCCTTATTAGTGGGCTGACTCATAAGGGTGTTTTATCAATGTTGGTGTCTTGAGGGACTCTGTAATAGCTCCCAAATTAGCATCATCTGTAAACTTAGTGAGTCAGAGGCTTTGATCATTGTGGGATGTTTAAATGTGAAACCTGTCGCTGGTGCAGACACATTAAAGTAGGAAATTTCTTTACAGTAAGGGGTAAAAAATATTATATCAATGGCAAATATAATTGTAATACAAGGGGGGTGGTTTATCTTGGCTCATGTTTAAATTGTTCTGCTTTTTACGTGGGCAAAACCGATAGACCCTTTAAGAATAAACTATATGAGCACGGTTATGCCATTGTAAAAGGAAATGTTAATAATGCATTGGCCAGGCATATTTTGTTGTTTCCTGAACATGAATTTTCATTTTTGGTTATTGAAAAAATACCTGAAAATGTTAGGGGTGGCGCAACTAGTCTGAAACTTGAAGAGAAAGAGCTTTTATGGCAGTTGAAATTAAATGTCTTGGTTCCGCTAGATTTAAATGATGTAATTTCTATTAAGAGTGTTTTAAATTGAAAAGCTTTACTTAGATAGATTAAGTAAACATTTTTTTTATATATACTGTATTATTGGAAAAGTAAGTCTCAAGGAGTTGTTTGGATTGTAGATAATGTCTATTTAGAATTTGATAACCTTTTAAGGTACAAGGAATTTTTAATGAAAATGTTTTGGTGCTTTAAACTGAGGTGGGGGGGTTTATGTACGAAATGATGTCATAATTTTTTTGTATTTAAGGATATTGTTTTTTGTTGGAAAATGTCTGAAGAAGTTTGCTTATTCTAGTAAACGGAAGCACTTACTACATCATTTTTGCCTCCATTGTGGTGTTTTTCCATTATTGGTTCATTTTGTATTGTTTAACTATTATTGGCTTAGCCGGGTTTTCCAGGTTGAATTTTACTTTGTGATCTGATCTCACTAGTGAAGACAAGATGCGTGTTGAGGGGAGGAAGCACTCGCCCATGTTGGTGATTACCAAAGCTAGTATGTTTAATCTTCTGTTTCAGTGTATTTGTGTTAATAAACTCCAGGAAGCATTGTGCCTGTGAGTTTCAGGCAGTGTCTGTTTTCCAATCTATAGAAGGGTACTTAAAGTCACCAATGAATAGGGTATTTGGTTGGGTGGTGAGCACATCTACTAGGTTTAAGTATATGTTGTGATACTCTAGGGGCATATATAGTGACCTATAGCAAACCATAATATGGTGAGGAACCTTATCTATGGTGACATGCACATAGATGAGCTCTGTGGTATCACCCTGTTTAACTGACTTAAAGGTATGTTTGTTGCTAAATTAGATTGGGACACCTCCACCTTTAGCCTCAGTCTGTGCTGTCATTGTTATAAATATCAGGAGGCTATGTAACCTTGCACTGCTGAAGTACTTTCTACAGATTTAAACTAAGTTTTAGTCATGGCACAGATGTCAACATTCTCCAGAGTGAGGAAGGCCTGACTGGTATGGAGTTTTTTGCTTAGGCTCTTAGCATTGAGGAATAACACCTTAAGGATATTTAGAGACGTTTTCACTATGCTGGCAGTTTTCTCTTTTTGGCATTGTCTAAAAAAGGCACTAAGGGAGTGGATAAAGTTTTACCCAATATCCAAACCCTAGGGTGGACAGGTGCAACCCATCCTTGGCCAAACAATGTGAGCTGTTGACCATGTCCTCCCATGCTGACTGATATTTGATCCCCTTTGAGTGACACCAAAAACTAATTGTTAAAAATCAATCATTTTATGTTCATACTGTGAACCTGGTGAAGGCAGAATGCTGCTCAATTCAAGGCTTGCATCTATTTGTGACACATATTCCAAGAAATCCATTACGTGTCTTTTCATACACTCCAGTGAGGTATGGCTCAGGTCATTTGCATCCACATTGACTATTTATAGAATCATATTGGTACCTAGAGTGCAGTGACCTGAGTGCGTGCATGATATTCCAAATCCTGTCTTCAAATAGACAACTAACCATTATCTTCTCCTTGCTTAACCTGGTGAGTGGGGCACCTGTGTGTCACATATTGGAGTCCCTGATGACATGAGTATAGGGTAAAGTAAATGGTTGCTTTATAGGCTTTTCTTTTGTTGGCCCTTCAGGTGTAGCTTTTATGTGAGATGTTGGTGTCACTTTTGGTGTGTAATTTAGTGATTGCTAAGGAGCAGTCCTGCCATTAGGTGGTTTTGTAGGTCTTTGAGTTTTAGGATGGTTTATTTTAAGCACCTCAGAATAAGCCAATCTGTGCGTGTGTGTGTGTGTGTGTGTGTGTGTGTGTGTGTGTGTGTGTGTGTGTGTGTGTGTGTGTGTGTGTGTCTGTGTGTGTGTGTGTGTGTGTGTGTGTGTGTGTGTGTGTGTGTGTGTGTGTGTGTGTGTGTGTGTGTGGTAAGTGGTGTGTGTGATAAATGTAGTGCAGGTTATTCCTGACAACATCATTTGTATGTGAGTCTTTTGCCTGCAAGGAAGTCGTGTATTTACACCTCTCACATACCATGCCTTTTTCATTAATGATTAACAAATTGTCTGAGAACATGAGGTACTGTGTTATTTTCTTTAATAATTAACTGGTTGTCTGAGAACAATAGACACTGCTACACTGCCTTAGGCTACCCAAATCTACTAAGCTGGTAACAGAGATATTTGGAAATTGCATATCTATGTTAACCGGTCCTGTATGGGCTGTTTAGTATTAAGGATCATGTATTAACAGAGATATCTTAGGGTAGTTTCCAGTCTTAAGGCCCATATGTTTTGTAGTGCTAGAATATGGTAGTATTGTTCCATGTGTATGCTAGCTCCTCTAAACTTAATTCCACACAATACCTCAATGTTTAACAGATTTTGGGTCTAATCATAATTTTATAGGGAATTTTGCTCTCTAGGCATTTGCTATACAGGGCACTTCTAACCACATCTGCTCAGTGGGCAGCTCTGCACAACCTTGCCTGATTTATAGCAGAGAAAAAAGCCTGAGAACTGATTCCTATGCACTCTAGCCAATGAGCAACTACTCTTTGAGCACCCAGGAGTGATTCCCAACTCAGAGTGACCTTCTGCCACAAGATGTCTTATCCTGGAATTTCTTAATGTAAAAGAACAACAAAAGCAGCTTTCAATTACAGATTAAACAACAAGCAACAACTACCAAATAAATAAGTCCCTGGCTAGTTAGTTCACCCTTCCTCAAGCCAACTTGGAGGCAACCAGAAGTAGAAAAAACAGCAAACAGGGAAATAACTATGCATGCCACAAAATATAAATAAATGCTTTAAAATGCTGAAAAACAGTAGTGATCACTGTTTAAAGCAAGTAGAAGTGCACTAAATCAAGAAAGTATTATTGTCTTAGCATGGGTGGCTCTGTGTACAGTTGAAACACATGAAAAGTGTTGCAGAGATTTTTGTAAGTAAACACAGAGCCTTGCAAACTTGCCTAAATTATAGCAGAAAAAAAGCTTGAAAACTGACTCCCATGCTTTCTGGCAAATAGGCAACTGCACCTTGATCTCCAAGGTGTGATTCCCAACTGAAGAGTAACCAGGTAAACACCTTATATCAGAAGATGGATGGTCCTGGAATTTCTAAATGTAAAAGCACAGCAAAAGCAGCTTTCGGCTGTGTGAGAAGGAGACAGAGACTCTGTGCACAGCGTCTTCATTTGGACATAATTACAGTGCTGTTTTGTACAGAATAAAAAATCAGAAGACAAAAAAACAATGAAATAAAATTGTGAGGAATAGGTTTACAGAGAGAGACAGAGAGAAAGAGAATGGAGAATGAGCATGGCTATGTGATTAGCATTCTAAGTAGCAGAAAAACCCATATTACACATAATCTGCAATGAAACAAAACACAAAATATATAACATTTTACAAATCTATATGTGTGTGTGTGTGTGTGTGTGTGTGTGTGTGTGTGTGTGTGTGTGTGTGTGTGTGTATCTACATGAATAGCTATAGATACAGACACAGATATAGATATGGCAGTGACATTCACGTAGTTAAATCGTGTGATCATTGCAGGGAAAAAAAAAATCACACAATTGCAAACAGTGGGATCAGAGAATTTGCCCTTTTCTTACTGTATAGCAATCCCAGAGTTGGAATATAATTGCATTAGCTGTGGGGAGCAGTGGGACTTTCCCCCCAGCAAAAATACAATTATTTTGTTTTTTTTTCTCTTGGATTTTTCACTGAAGTGCAAATTGAGGAGTTTTCCTCAATCATATACTCCTCGAGCATTTGAATTTGTTATATGTAAGTATATATACCAAGTGTCACATGCTCAGCTATAGATATAGATATAGATATACATAGTGGCTTTGCACAGAATAAAAGAATGCTTAAAATGCATATTAACATAAGAAAAGAAAATATAATTATTTGCATAAAAAATATTCTGCAGCAGAGTTAGTTGAATTAGGAGATGAAAACTAATGAAACACATTAGACCATTGTTTTCTGCATGGATACATTGATTTAAATCTCATATAAATAGTAGAAAATTAACACAAATAAGCTTTTATTCTTTCTTAATATTATGCATTCAGAATTTTTTTTCCTGTAAAATGCTGGTTATTCTTAAAGTTGAAACATATACAGAGTATTCCATAGTATGAATTAAACCAATAGCATATTCCTGAGTACCTTAAGTAACCATTTGTTACACTGCTCTGATAACTTCATTGGCTGCAAACCACCTTAGCAATTTCAAGAGCTTCATTTGTTTCTGAGAACCTCATAGCTAAATCCTTTATTTTTTCATGCCCAATGTGAAAGCATGCAATATTTGTTTACAGCTAATAAATCTTCAAAACATGCTTACTCTTCCCTTCTCTGCGACATAAGTTTAGGAAAGATTAAATGCCAAGACAAAAAGGATATGAAGCTGATGTTAGGTCACATCTCACTGCACATCAACAGAAACATAGAAGCTTCTTATAGTTTTTAACACTGCAAGTCAGATGTATTGTGAGGGCACGCATGTTGTCTCAAATTTTCCAGAAGTTTAGCATTTCGTTATGTAGGAAATCTGTGAATCATGTCTCCTTACATTATTGAGTGGAGTATAACATAACCGATTTTATAATTTGAAAATGTACCAAGTGCCAAAATGAACTCAGTGAATATCTATTGTCTGTCTTCTTAATTCCATGGCTATAAAGTTTTGAAGTTTATATATATATTATATGTTTATATATAATATGTATATTGTTTTTCACATAAATTGTCATTAACTAACAGTGGCTAATGACTTAAATAGAGTTTATTCAAATACTTTAGTATGGCAGAGCAATTACTTGAAGGGCACCTTACCTGCTAACAGAATTTATGTGTGTTCATTAAATCAGTAGATGAACAATTTATTCTCAGCAAAGCATTAACATGTACAAGAGATTCATCTAAATACCCATATATCTGGCAAAGTGGAAATGTTCATGGATTTCACAGAAACATATTCTCTTCCAAATATTTTTTTTCACTGCGGCTCATTTTGTTTTGCTCCTGCAGAGCATGAAACAGTGATATTTCTTCTTAATATGAAGAAGTCAGTGTGAAATATAAATGGACAAACCTCCATATATCTCCCTATTTAGATGAACATGAGATTCTTTAAAGAGAAAGAGAATGTTTTTAAAATCCATCTTGACATTGTAGCATATGAGTAGCTAGGCACCACGGGAACTTTTTAAAATTATTATTGATACAAAACATGCCAGTTTTATATAGTTAAATGCACACATACTAGCAAGCTGCTTGAGTAGACAGTTATGATTACCCATATGATTTCTATTTCAAAAAATATCTGCTGGTAGTTGAAATTTTCTTATTACCTGCAAGTCAAACGTGAATCGTGTCACTTCAAACTAGGTCCAAAGAGGAGCACTCTGGTTCATTGTAAAACTGCTCTGAGTTCTCTCTCTCTCTTTCTGAAGTTTATTTTCTTTCCTCCCATTCTTTCAGCCAGCACATATCCCTGACACTGCTGTTGGATCTAAACCTTTTTGTCCATGTGTTTGTTCTATGTGTTAAAACTTCAAGAAATACAACAAGATAGTCTATCTTGATTAAACTAGAAAAAAAAACTCAGTATGTACCAATATTGCAACCACTTGCAGCATTCGCAGTATGTTCTTAAATACTAGTCCATGGATGACCCCATCTGACATAGTTAATTCCCATAAAGAGGATGTTGTGAAATGCCAGTGTCAGTATCTTATCTCTAAGATAATAAGTTAAGAACAGCTATATAGGATTTTTCTTTTTAACGTTCTATCAGTTGTATGGCTAATCTCCATTCCTTGCATTCATTCCTAATTTTTGCAATGTGAAACAACCTTTCTAAACCTTCTCTCACCAGCACTTATGATCCTGAGTGAATAAATGTTCTTCCTTAAATGTGACAGATGCCTTTGAGCAAAGTCAGTGGAAAAAAACTAAAAGAAGTATTCCTGTCCTGTCCTGACCCATTCATGTCAAGCAAAGCTCCAGATTGGTCCTCTTTAAGAAAAATATTGACAACTGGATGGGAAATAGAAAATTCACCCTGGGGATCACTTCTGCAGCACTGCTTGACAGGGGAAAATCATTTTCTTGGGTGGTGAAAGCCAGGGAACCTTTTTGGCTAGGCTTATATAGGCCCCAGGGCCGATAACCTAGTACCTACCTATGAACCTATGAAGCCATAAGTAGTAGAATATATTATTCGTACGTTAGCTGGTTCTCTATAAACTCAAAGGCCTTTTTGCAAACGAGATGTAGATGCTTTTCACATGGTGTATCAAACATTTGCTAGGCAATTGTTTTTACTCCAGATAGTTTCTTCAGCTGTCTAGCTTGGCAAGTACCTACCAGAGAATCACAATCATATTACTGCAATGCTTCTCGACGACGAAGCCTACTAAGATATACAAACCGAGTAATTGTAATAAGAAAGTAGAGGATCTTTTAAAGAAGTTAAAATTATTTTCATCTAGTAATGAGAACATGTTAACAAGGGGTAAAAATATAACAACAAAAAGAGAAAACTAGTTCTACAGAAACAATTGCTATTAATATCAACATACAAATTACTAATGCAGGCTGTTCAGATCATCTTATATTTATAAGCAGATAATCCACTTGGAACTGAAGCATAACATGAAAGTAAATAGAAGGCTATACACTGCATTTACAGATACTGCTCACTGATACAAACTGGTCTAAAGTACTGAACCACAAGATATGAGCTACTATAAAGGCTATGTTTTGAAACATTAGAACACTGATTAAATGAAGAGCTTTTCTGCACTGTAGTAAATCATCAAAATATTGTCTATTCCTAGTTAATACAGTATATCAAGATTTTTGGTATTTTCAGTGTAACATCAAACATGCTTTTAATGCCATCGTGAACTGGGACCTAATTGGGAACACCAGAGTCCTCTAAAGTGACAGTGATATACCGCCCCTCCCAAATTCTTGCAAGCTTATAAGACAGGGGACTGGACAATAAACCTTTACACTGCCTCTTTAATTTGTGGGCTTCCAGTTGTCACTGTACCTTCCAGCTCATTTTCTTTACTGAGGCTAGCTAAACTGTCTCTAATTAGGGGCCTTTTTCATAAGATCATAAGTTCATATGTTGTGTACCACTGTTAGGGTCACATGGCCATCTAGCTAAGTCTGACTCCAAAATTTATAGATCAAACACTTTGTCTCCTACCTATGAATATAGCTGTTTCTTAAAGGAGTCTACGTTCTTACTGTCTCTAATATGAAGTGGTAATTTATTCTATAATATCACTGATCTTTGGGTGAAGTAAAACTGACATAAATGAGAGCTCAAATCACCTAAATTAAACATCACAGTTTGCTGACTCAGTTTTAAATTACAGCTGCACATTTTTATGTCCAAGACAGCTTGTAATCCTGAGTCATGAAAGTCTTTGTAGGTAAATAAGAATTTAACATGGATGTAACAATGATAAACCTTAATCCTGAAAGACTTTGTAGGCAAATATTAATTTAATATGGCTGTAGCAATAATGTGTAGTAAATAAATTGAGCCATTTATATCTATTTTGGTAATTGTAGTCTTTGTGAAGTAAAATCCTTTGGGCACTTTTTCTTTTTGCTCTCTCAAGATAATTCGACTGACCTGTATTGTACATACAAATGTTATTGCACTCTACAAATAGCCTAATATAGGTCTTAGATAGTAACATAATGCACATTTCATTTCTTGTGCTAAGATTTTTAAACATGCATCCCATTTGACAAACAGATCCATCGCTTATCAGTTGTGTATTTGTATCAAAGGAAAGATTAGTGCTAATAGTTATGCCCAAGTCTTTATATTGGATTGTCTCCTTTACTAGATATTCTAGTACATACTCAGGTAAATGAACTGCAGTTTTTCTAAAATACAGTATATCAGATTTGCCATAACTAAAAGATATATCTGTATCATGTACCCAATCACCCATCTCTCTCATATAAGAATTTAAATGCCCAGTCATCTACATACTTATTTATCCAACATGTCTTAGATATAGGACTGAAGACAAATATTATATTAAATAATGTTGGTTCAATAAAACAGCTTTGTGGAACTCCAAGATGGATAGGAAGAGAGTCAGAGCTTATGCTCTGTATTGTTATGCATTGGGATCTATCAGTTAATGGTGACATAATCCATTTTCCCATGAATATATTAACCTTAGCTTTGATCAGTCTTTATTATATTACATGGTGAGGAATGGAATCAAAGGCTTTGGCTATGTTTATGAAATTACTACACATAAGAGACCTAGCTTGAGGACATTAGTAATTTGAAAATAAAAACTTAACAAACTTGTTAGAGTAGATCTACCTTTTACAAAATCAAATTGATCCAAGTCCTAAATGGTGATGGCTGTGTTATTGTTTTCCAGCATTTGAATACTACTTCTTTCAAAGCATTTGCCCAAAATGGAAGTGTGGCTAATAAGTCTATAGTTGTTAACATCACCTCTATTACCTTTTTTATACATTGTTGTTAGAGTAGTTGTTTTCCATGAGCTGAGAAGAGTACCTGTTTGTAAAGGATTGTTATATGTTAGGCACATTATTGGGAGTAAGTGATTTTAATTGTATCTGTATGGAGGGGATCAAATCAAGACCTATAGAAGCTGAATTCTTTATTTTACTAAAAGGTCTTTCCATCATCCCTTGACATATAATAGGGCAAGTTGAACTGTTAAGAAATAAGATGCTAGTTGACAATCTGGCAAGACTAGACATAACAGTGAACAGTGTTGAGAAGTACTGGTTAACGAGGTGTGTTGTCTTTGAAGGAGCATGCATCTCACTGGCTTCAGATTTGGCAGATTTCACTGACTGATAAACATTGCTGATGCTGTTAATATGCTTATGTGATATTTTCTTTATATTAGTATTCACAGCAAGTTTGTTTTCAAAACATATTTTCTCCATTCTAAATTTTCTTTTAAGTTATCTACTGTTGTTATCAAAAATTATCTTGTTTCATATTGTTGGGTGTTTCTTAAAAATCTTACATATATTTTGTTTTTTCTTACACAGTTTATGAAGATCCAAATTCCATCAGAAAGGAAATATATTTTATGTGAAATGTGCTAATACATAACTATAGAATTAGAGCTATAAATATGTAAATCATTCAAAGTATTATATTTAAAAAACAGGAGTGCAAATCTGAGTATATTGATTTTATTAAAGTCATGTAACTGATTCTTTCAGAACTGCATTTTGGTCAGAACCAGCTCAAGAATATTAGTCCCTCTGGTGCAGTCAATGAAAGTTGGATCTCTCCGTTTTGTAATATGATACTTATACATTTTCTTTCCTAAGTAGATTTTTTAAAAAGATTTGCCCCAAATATACTAGCGTAATTGAAGTTGTCCATTACTACAATATCTTTTATTGGTAAATTATATTTTAAACAGGTGAGGTAATCCTTGTATGCATCTATATAGGGACTACAGTAACAAAAAACAATTGTTAAAGATTAATTTGATAAAGGATCAAAAACTGGAATGATTGTACATTCTATGTCATTAACTGAATTCACACACGAAAAAGGAATTTTGTAATAAATCCATAATGTTACCCCCATTCTTCAGTTTCTCTCATCTAATTTCCAAAGACATCTCAACTAAATCCAAAAAAGTTCTAATTCCCCTTTTCTCATATATTATCAGATCCAGTTTTTAACATAATTCCTCTTTTGGTATGCATTTTTTCTAAACATCTAACTCACATTGAGATAACTCAGTTGTTCTCACCTTAAAAGGTCAGTGGCCTCAAAAATCATAGTTAGCAAGACTGACTTGCAACTGTCTCTCTGAACTTAGTTTCTTATAGACTAGTCCATGAATATCTGTGTCTTGCCTATCAAGCCATGAAAGACCTGTCTCATTGACCTATTCCATCATAGAACAAATTGTACCTCACATACCCAGTTAAAGGAACTAAACTTTCATCAACAGGTAAATAGCACATATTGGTGTGATAGAGTCATATCCCAACATATCTCTCTACTCTGGAACAAACTTCCATTAGATGCCAACCAGAATAGTCCCTTGCTAACTTCAATGTAAACCAAGATAATTAGAAGAGGCTGATGGGAATTTTTGAATACCATTTTTTTGGCTAGGCTTATAATGGTCTACAAACCTATGCAATATTTGTGCTGTGGTTTGGCAAAACTACCTCTCTCTGCAGTACTTTAAGGTAATGCTTCCAATACATGGGCAGAATTTCAGTCTCTATATGGCAGACAGATGCAACGTATCCATCGCTCAAGTTGAATGTATCAATTATGTTCAATGCAAAAATCCTGTGTGCTTTATTCAACAATTACATGTGTCTGTATGAGACAGTGAAATACCATGTTTGCATACACATAAGAGCAGGGAGGGCATTCACTCTGCACTGCCATAATGCAATCATGGCACTCAAATGGCAATTCCTGTACTGTACACAATGTTTTCTATTTAAACATAGTTATACTTTTTTTATTACAATTCTTAGACAGTATCATTAAACATTTTCTATCGTTAGCTGCACAGCGATCATAAGCTATGTTTGACCAGTTCTGTTTTAATTTTACATACGCGGATTACTGAACAATCAGTGCTGTCAACATTACTAATTTTACATTTGTCATTTTGCTTCATTAAGAATATTTTATAAATATATGCGGTGGTGGTGCTGCAGTAGCATTGTCACCTCACAGTAAGACGCTGTCAGGTTCGATTCTCAGCTAGAGCGTCTTCTGCATGGAGAAATGCATGAATGGGCGTACCTTCATTGAAGGTTGTGCATCAGGGCTGGTAACTCGGCATGTAAAAATCAACTACCAATCATTAGAAGACCAGAGTTCTGCTGTGGCGACCCCTAACCGGGAAAAGCCAAAAGACACAACAACAAGAATATTTTATAAATACAATCAATACATTGCTTTCAATTTTTCTTAGACAAGTGGCCAGATCAGGTGTAAAATATGGATAAGGAGCAAAGCAGGTGTAAAATATGGATAAGGAACAAAGTAAATTGCTTATATTAATTGTTTCTTTTCTATATAAAGAATTCCCTTCACTTAAAACTTGCTACTTGAAATGAAAGTCAACATGTGCAAACAAATTCCAACATATTGATTTTCATGGGTTCAGTTATTAAAATGTTTAAATATGCCTTGAGGAAAAATTGTCATTTTGGGCAATTCCCCTTTCAAAGATGTTTATTTTAGAAGAAAACTGTATAATAGTGTATATGTGTTCATTTAATTTTCTGTTCATAAACATTGAAAATTACTTCATAAGTACACTGTTTTACTGTTATTTTTCATTCAAATACAAGTATACCAGAATATAGGAAACAACTTTTCTTTCAAGTACATATTTTTCTAGTACAAAGTCTTTATGTCTTCTCCTTGCACAGGTCATTAACTGAAATATAGCACTTTAAAGTGAGTTAGAGGTATTGTAGCTAGAAAAGAAATGACAGCTATGTTCAATTCACCTTCAGACTGTAGATTCCTGGGAACAAAGGTTGTTATTGCTTCCCATTGCTGGAGGGGTAATATGTAATGTCAGTATATTTCGGAAGATCTGTCAGTGATGCATTTTTCTTTCATTTTGTATAGAAAGTTATAAGATACTTTTTCAAAGAACCATAAACAGCATGTTATGTGACTGATCTTTTCCTGTTGTACCATAATAAATAATCCCACTATATTATCAGTTATCACTTTTAATTGCTCTAGCGCTTTGTTGTAAGCTAAAATTTATTTAAAGCATTATTGAAATATACAGTCATCATTAACTTATTGTAATAATAATGATTTGATGTCATTATTTAGAAAATAAAAGTTGTTTTGTCATATCTAAGCATGATATATACTGTGATATTTTGTTCTAACAATAGTTATATCCAGGTAAATGTGCTGCTGTTGATTTTATTACCAGGTCTGGCTCATTTTGTACTTCAGTAGTTGGCCATATACTTGTAAATAAATGTTGCTGTGAAACTGAATAGAACTCTTACAAACATTTCAGATTAGTTTCTCATTTTATCAACACAGTAATATGTACTGATTTATTTTACATTATATTTATTTGTTTAGATTTTTGTATAGATGTAATAACATGGAACATTTTACCATGGCTAAGATGATATAAGATAAAAAAGAAGAAAGAAAATTAACTGAAAATATAGAAAAATGTAACATTTGCTCATTATACCATTAGAATATAAAGAATTTTCTGTTAATAATATGAAAGAAACAAGACTAAGAGATAGTTTCTAATTACACAAAGACAGTAAGCACCATCCAAAGTGGAATATATTGCTTCCCTAAAGAAAGATTAGATTTATTAAACAGGTAGATATAACTAGGGCCAACCTTATGGCTACATACTGCCTTCCTAAGGAAAGACAGGGCTTATTAAATAGCTGCATATTTCCTAATCATATATCTACTGTACATTACAGAGAATCTGGAGAGTATTTGAAAATGTGTTGTTGCTCTGCTATTTAATATCATAAATCATCATGTATGTTTTTCTTCTGCTTTCTGTTCAGTTTAATATCAACAAAATGAAAGTTCTACAGTTTATTAATCTGTGAGCCTTTTTATGACTTTTAGAACATGTGGGTATGTATACAAGTTGACAAAATAAGTGAAATGCTGCACTGAACCTATTACATTCTTGTTGGTAGCTCCTTTTCTTCTTGACAAACAGTTCATCTCCCTACTTACTAGGCACCATTCCATAATTTGCTGGATTACATGATAAATTGTTTCCGTTGTACCACAGATACTCCAGCATGATCTTATTTTTTTTTCGAAAAAAAGGGAAGACAGAATAGAATTCTCATTGGTGAAACATAAATCATTTACTTTTATGTTTATTTTCTCCTTTATAATATTATTGTATCAGCTGTTAACAGGATAAGAAGGCTGGTTAAGGGAAACTTACCATCTACAACAACTCCTCAAGTCAAGGCTGAAAAAAATATATTTATACATACAGACATATCTATCTATATATCTATAGATAGATTTCTCTATAGCTGTAGATATAGACACATAGATATATAGCTATATAGATATATTTATCTATAGCTATATATATATATATATATATATATATATATATATATATATATATATATATATATATATATATATATATATATATATATATATATATATATATATAAATGTATTTGTATGTGTATAGAGAACTAGAAATCATCTCTCTAATGATTTAACTTTTAAAATGCATTTCAAAGAACACTGATCATTTAAGCCTGGGTATGCATAAGCATTCAGCTTTAATTGCCAGTATAACTCTCTCTCTTCCAACTTAAGATGCCAAGGGCCCCCTCTAATGTCCCTCTTAACTTGCTCAATAACAGGATAATAAAATAATGCCCTTGGTGTTCTAAGATGTGTCTAACTAAACCATTGCTAGTGTTCTGCCTGCTAATATTATATTGGTGCTCATAAATCCTTTGCTGAAGATGTTGTTCAGTTTTACCAATGTAAAAAGCAGGACAAATCTGGCCCTTAGCAAGGTAGACTTCTCCAAAGCCTTCGTAATTATATTTCCCATTAATTCTGAGGGTTCCGTTGCAAATACAAATTTTTTTGCAACATCTATGTATTTGCAAATATTGCATCTCCCACATTTGAACATGCTGCAATTATTACAAGTAATATTAATTTTCATCTCGAGTAAGCTCTTTAGGTTACAACCGCACTTAAAAAACACTTTTGGTGTCCCAATGATTTTTAGTCTAATAATCAGATCATCATTGAAAACCACCCAATTTTTAACAAGAATGTCCTTCAAGTGGTTAGCATCAAGGGAGAAAGGTGCAACAAGGTTTAGGCTAAAATTAGGTTTTCTAGTTGGATATGGGAGTAAGGGACTCACATCAAGACCATCTTCCTCATTGTAAGTCAATGGTGATGGATTCAAAATCCTATTCAAAATAGGTTTAAATCACCCTAGATCTCTCTTCCTGATTACTTCTGCTATCGTATGGTCTAACAATTGCTGAGGCTATGCCCGCTTAAGAAACATGTCCTTAAGAAGTTGGCACTCTAACAAAAAAATCACTTTCAAGGGTGGACATCCTTGCAGCCCATACCAACTATCCTTTAACTACAGCTTTTGTCTGATGATAAGGGTGGGAACTCTCAAAATGTAAAAAGGTATTGGAATAAGTATATATGTATTTATGTGCATGAGCATATTTAGGTTCATAGGTATATACAAGGAAAATGATGCCTTTATAAGCTTAGCCATGCAACTGAATTACACCCCATGAGTTTTTGTGCCTTGCAGGCTATTTTAAGGGGGTGTAATTTCGTTAGGTTACAAATTAATGGCTGCCTCTGTCCATCACAGCCACATGTGTCAGATCAGGGTGAATTTCCAGGTTCTCATCTATTGGTTCAGTTTGCACTTAATATGATTAGAGAAGGCTCTGCTCTACAAATATGTAAATTCTATTTCAGAAAATGGGGTTTCTCTGAGATATATACATGTGCCTCCAACATGTCCTATTTAAGTTACGAGCAAAGTTTAAATCCATAAATATATTGGTAATATTGCTGTTTATTTTATGGATATGAAAAAGGTCCATCAGAGCATAATACCAAGATGAGATGTGTGCCAGCCATAAATCACTTCACTGAAGTCTGTAGGAAACAGATATAGGGCTAGGACTTTGAGGGAATATGCATTGGACATTGTGTTTATTTCCTGCATTTTTTTTAATTTTTGAAGCACCTCTGAGGATTTTTCAGTTGTTGCATGTGCTATATCAGATACATACAGAATAGGGTTTCATTCTCAATTTATGAGTCTGATGATGGCTGAGTACAAAAGCAAGATGACATCCCTGTTCCAGCTGAATGACACTGAATGATTTCACACAATCTTAGACACATGTTGGTCAAAAGCCAGGATGCTATCTACATGCACCCCCAAATCCTTGACTACTGTGTCTACTTTTATTGGTATTTTATCAATGAGGCATTTTCCCTGGGTGGCCACTTTCCCAAAAGGTGCCATTAAGAATTTTTTGGCATTGAGTTTTAAACCATGTTTTTGTCACAAGTCATATGTCTGTGTTAGGACTTCCTGTAAGACGTTAGTACCTTGGGGTGGTGTTGTGTGATTGTTCCTAGCTTGGAATCACCTGGAAATAATGCCAAGGAGGAGCATTCCCAGGACTGATCCCCTTAGGGACTCTGCTTGTGACTGGCCTCTTTCTAGAAGTGGACTCTTCAGTTCTAATTTACTGGGTTCCTTCTGTGAAACAGCCAGCTATCCAGTGGGTGACATAAGAGTTTATACTTAATCTCCTGAGTTTGTCAACAATGCCTGAGTAGGGTATTGCATCAAAAGCTTTGGCCAGGTTAGGTTAGGCAGTGTGAACTGTTTTTCCTCATACATTGCTTTGGTGATCTTCTCAATGAAGTCCACCATGTTAAGTAGGCATGACCTAATGTTGATGAAAACAAATAGGGTTAGATCCAGTGTCTGGTTATTTCCTATGTCATTAGTGATTGTTTCCACGATAATTATTTTCATGATTTTGCATAAGAGACTCATGAGACTTATGGGTCTGTAGTTTCCAGGGTCTGTTGATAGGGATGACTGTTACTGTTCTCCATTCAATAGGCACAACTCCTGTTTCCAGAGGATCTGCTAGATCATTTTTCATAATATTTAGGAGATAAAGTACATCACAATGACCATGAAACAGTGACAAACCACTTTGCAGTTAAGCCATGATAAAGGACAGATTATTATTCCAGGGATAAAAATTCAAAGGGGGATATTCCAGGGTGACAGTGTCACTGCTGCTCTTTTGTCTCACCTTTAACCCATTAAGCTCTCTGCTTAACAGATTAGGTCATGGCTATAATTTGTCTTCTAAAAAGCAATAAAGTGTAAAGACTTCTCATCTTCTCTTTGTAGATGGTTTTAAACTGTATAACTCATCAGATGACGAACTAAAAGCACAACAGCAAGTAGTCATAATGTTTTCAGATGATATAAGAATGTCATTTGGTCTTAATAAATGTAGAAAAGCAACTTTTAAAGCAGGAAAGCTGCAGCACAAAGAAAGCATCCGTTTGGGACAAAAATGTGATGTAAAAGAACTTGAGCAAGGAGTGTATACATATTTGGGTATTGATGAAGGATTAACAATAAAACATGAACAAATGTGAATAAAACTCAGTAAGGAATATTTTAGAAGACTCAAATTAATCCTATAACCATTGCTGACATCTAGGAACAAAGTTCAAGCTATAAACCAATATGCTCTTCCTGTCCTAACTTACAGGTTTTAAGTGACTGACTGGCCCCAAAATGTGGTGGATAGATTAGACAGGAAAACAATAAGGATGCTTCATGCTGATCAAATGATTTATAAAAATCAGTGTATATTCCCTGTTCCGAAGGAGGTATGGACCTCCTTGAAATTGATTACATATACAGACTACAAACATGGGACTGCATACATATCTGCTGACCTCACAAGACCCAAACATAGTGAAAGTTTTGAAATATGAGAATAAATCTAAGATGACTTTCTTGCTTAGTCTAGCAGAGGCATATCAGCATCAAGTGGGAATGGAAATCAAACCACAAGTAGGTAAAAATCAGGCAGCAACTGAATGTGCCAAAAAACAAAAGAAAGAATATAAGCTGAATAAAAGGTGAAGAATCAGGTGAGAAGGTAAGAAATGTAGAAAATGCATAAATATAGTTCCAAGTGTACAAAAATCCTGGAAAAACCTCATGCTGATCAGGATCGAATGCAGGAATGGTTAAAAAGAGGCAAATTCAAACCAGAAGATGAAAGGTTAATATTGTCGGCCCATGCTTGTAGACTATGTACACGGTGGTTTACAAAGTCCATTGAACATGTGGGAGAAACAGACAAATATAGGCTTTGTAAAACAGAATTGGAAACAATTGTGCACCTTATTGCTGGTTGTGACATACTAATGACAGAAGGACTGTATACTGAAAGGCATAATAATGTAGCGAGATTGTTGCATTGGGGATTGTGTAAACATTACGATACTGAATTAGCTGAAACATACTGGAAAAATGAGCCAAAAAGCATCATAAAAAATGATAACGTTTGTATCACATGGGATCATCCATTACCAACAGTTCAAAAAATACATGCAAGAAAACCAGATCCGATAGTCCATGAAAAGAAGACAAAAGTAGCATTGATTATTGAAATTGCTAGACCTAGTGACTAAGGTGTCTTACATACAGAGAGGCACAAAGTCATAAATTATCAAGGTTTGTAGCAGAACTGAGGGCAGTGTGGAAGAAAGATACCCAGACAGTTCCAGTAGTAGAGCAATGGATCTTATTAAAAAAAAAAAAAAAATCTACAATTGTATTTAGATATGTTACCGATACATGTAACTCCATATGAATTATATAGGGAGTCATTACTGTGCACATTGTGGGTGCTGCAATGAGCTCTTCTGGTTAACATCAAAGACTGAAACAATACTTACTTTCTGAACTTTAATCATGCCTTGACTTAGGAATGTGGTCCATTCCCGTCATGGTATCAGAAACCCAAAAGACTTAGAGAAATTAAAAAAAGAGCCATCCTTGGATATTATCTGAGCCCATCGATGCAGTGTTCTTGGCCTTAGAGAGGACAATAAAGACCTTTTCCCTAGTGATAGTAGTATGAGTTATATTTGATGGTATTTCCTGAGGTGAGGTTAAGGAGAGAGAGGGGTAAAGTCAGAGCTGAATTTATTTGCCAGTAGGTTTGCTATATCTTCTGGCTCAGTATAGGTGGCTCCATTAACAATGATCTCTGCACACAATAGTGTATTGCCTACGAGGATGTGAACATAGTGAAATAGTGCCTTATGGTTATATTTGGACTAGGAGGCCAAATTTATCTCAAATTTTACTTTGGTAGACTTTATTTTTCCTGTTTGTTTAGCTAGATGAGAGTGCTTTTAACCTGCTGGGCGATACAGCTCCTAATTTTTGCCATGATTTTCTTCCTTCTGTTAAGCAGCCTATTGATGTTGTGATTCCACCAGTTTATCTTGTTTTTGAGTTAGTTTTGTACTTATTCCTGCCTTAATGCAACTATTAACATATTTGTATAGGGTTCTGTGAACAGATCTGTGTAAGCAACAGCATTCTCAAGGTTTATGGGTGCTTGAGAATTTGACACGTCATCAGTTAATAGTAGGAAGTTAGCCTTAAAGTACTTCCTGAATTTTCCATCCTGAACATTCGAGGGTTAGCTGGGGCTCTGGGTTTTATTTTTATTTCAAAGGAGACCATTTTATTGTCTGACCACTCCACAGAGGACATTAAACTAGGGAATGTGAAACACTCTCCCATATTAGTGAGAGCCAAATGTAGTATGTCTGCACCCCTGGTCAGCTTATTGACAATCTGGTCCAGAGAGTTTGTGTTTAAAAAATCCAGGAATATGTGTGCCTCCGTGTTTGGTGCTGTAGATGATTCTCAGTTAATAGTGGGGTAATTAAAGTCAGAAATGAATATGGTATTGTGATGGATGGTGAATGTCTCCAGTAAGCTTAAATACATGTTATGGGTTCCCTGTGTCTTGAAAGGGGACCTATAGCTTGAAAGGAAGTGGTATGGAATTTTTCCTGTGGTGAGTAGAACGTATAGAAGTTCAAGAACATCATCATGTTTGATCATCCTTGAGGTACATTTATTTTTATGTAAATTCAGACACTTCTGCCTTTAATCCCTGTCTGTGTTATAGATGGTTTAAAGATGCAGAAGGCATTATAGCCTTGCACTGCTGGTGTGCTCTACATGGCTTTAAATCATGTCTCACTGACCACACATACATCAGCATTCTCTAGGATGAGGAGAGCTTCTAGGGAGTGGAGTTAGACTCCTAACATTGAGCAGTAACACCTTTAGATTTTATTGGCTTTGATTTGTCAGAAGTACGTTCACTTGGCATTGCCAAAAAAAGGACTATAATGGGAGAACAATGTTTTAGCTAATATTCAAAAGCCTAGAGGGGAGAGGTACAGACTATCCCTGGCAAGACAGCATGGTCTGTTGACCATCTCCTTCCATGGTGACAAACATTGCACCATCATAGAATGATGCCAGAAAATAAGCCGATTAATAATGTCAGTCATCTTCTGTCCGTATTGTGGCATAATCCTTGAAGGAAAATGCTGCCCAGTGCAAGACTTACATCAGCCTGGGACACATATTCTGAGAGATCCATGATGTCTCTTTTCATATAGTCTACAGAGGTACATTACAGGTTATTTACATCCACATAGAAAATGACTGAGTCATACTGGTACTTGTGGTCCAATGACCTGATTGCATGCATAATGTGGCAGATCCTGGTCCCTGATAAGCAACTGACCATGACTTTCTCCTTACTCATCCTGGTTAGTGGACATAATTGTGTCTCACAATGGAGTCTCCAATGACCAGAATGTTGGGCTGCGGGATGGCTTTCCTTATGGGCTTAGAAGTAGAGGCTCCATGAGATGTGGCTGTATGTGTTGATGTGGGTGTTGTTTTGAAAGACCACATTTGGAGCTGCTTATGGTAATCATTATGTGTACTTCATTTAGGCGATTTGTAGGGTTTAGTAAGGTTGCATTTAAGTGCCTAAGCATTTCAGGGTCTATGTGTCTGCTTTCTACTGTGTGTGTTGGGTGCAGATTTTGTACCAGTGACAACCTGTTTGACATTAGGAGTTCTTTTATATGAGGCATTTGCCTCCAGTGACACTGAGTAACTACATTTCTCACATGCTTTGTCATTTCAAGCTGACAACTATAAAGCAGTTGTCAAGCTTTCTGGTAATCAGCAGTCTCCATAAAATAATGTCCCTATGCCCCTTTTATCACCAGAAGCAAAACAGAACCACTGCTCCCAAGATGACTACTGAGAGGCAGAATGTGTGCTCTCCATAAATTGGCAGTCCTGGATATTGCAGATGTTAACGGTAAGATGGAAAAACTGGGTTAATATCCAAAGTGTTGAAGTGTGCACTAAGCAGTTAAATATGAAAGAGGGGATATCTCAAACATTAGCAATGTAAGGAGAGAGACAGTCATTTTAAAGGGGCATGATAGATTGAAAGGGAGTGGGCACATTGTATTCTCGATCTATGTTTAAATATACAGTTGAAAGCAGAATACAGTTAAAGCACAGTGTAAAGAAAATGAACCACAACACAAACATAGAAGAATGCAAAGAGGCAATATAAATTACAAGAAAGCAAAAACAAACTAACCTATCCCTCACAGCAGTCTATAGCACAGTCTTTTCCAGTAAAGCATATGACACTATTCAGACTAATGGGTCTATATTTCCGGGAATCTGTTGATGGTCTAACCTTGTGCAAAGGGATGACCATTGCAGTGTTTCACTCATATGACTTAAGCCTGTGTGGAGGCTATGTTTGAACAGTGGTACCAGTTGCACTAAATGGTCATATTTCAGGCTATATAGAGGGCATCCTGGGATATTTCTGGGGTCATTGAAGGTGTATGTAAGACCTGTTCTCTACTTATAGTGAGACGGATTATATTAGATAGCATTTCTTCGGGGATGACTGGGTTGAGAGGGGAGGAAAACTGGAACTGAATTTGTCAGCCAGAGAATTTGTTATTTGTACTAGCTCTGTAAATGAGGCCACAGTTTTGCACACTGTTGTATGCTGCCTTTCAAGTTTGGACAAGCCTTTATTGTTGTCCTTGGTCTGGGATGTTATACACATACACACACACACACACACACACACACACACACACACACACACACACACACACACACACACACACACACACACACACACACACACACACACACACACACACACACACACACACACATATATATGCACTCACACTGGAAAGAGATCTATTTTCCTTTGTTTCTGATCCATGAAATCTTGCACAATATTGAAGATTTTGAGATGAACAATGTAAATTAAAATCAACAGGGTCAAACATCAGCTGTAAAGCAAAAAAAAAATGCATAGGAAAAATACTATTTATAAAGAATCATATGAGGTTATATCACAATTCATACATATTGTGACAAAAGGAGGTACTGCTAGCACAGCTAGCTAGCATTTTGTAAACAATTATATGTTATTTGTGCATATGAAACTAATTCATATAAGATGCTTCTTTTGCAAATGTATTAGAACTGTATGTCATCTGTATATCAAACTGCTCTGTACAGGTGTTGAAAAGGTGTGCCCTACTGGAAGAGAACAGGAATGTGCATGCACTACTGTAACTATTTAAATGTATATGTTAACAGAAGAAACTAGAGAGTTAACTTCAGTCCAGCAAACTTTAGAAAAATATTTGAAATTAAATCACTTTATAGGCTAGGCCATAAAGAGGCTATCTGGCAGGTTTCAATGCAGCTAGTGACACAAAGTCTGTACTAGGAAGTTTTCTGTATTGTCTTTGGGGTGAACTAATTGCTATTTTGGAAGTATTAAGGAATGCAATTGTTTTATGACTTCCAGCACCTGGCAAAGATCTGAGCAAATGCCCTTGGCTATGTATTTTTACAGGCAGATGCTTAGTGTTGTCAGCTGGCAGCAATGGAGGTTTTGCCTGGGAACTAGAAGTTACATGAGCAGAAATGATATCACTCTGCAAGCTATCCCAGCAGTTAATTTTTTATATATTATTTGAAAAGTCTCTTAGTGAGACAGAGCATTCTGCATTCTGTCTTGGAAATGACAACAAGAAAAACCATTCACCACATCTGCCTTACTGTAAGTAAGTTATTAGGGTATAGTAACTCTCTCAGATACAGTCTGGAATATAGCAGAATTTAGTTTAGATTTTGTTTTACTTTATTTGTGTGAGGCTGTGCTGCAATGTTATTTAAAACATTTCTTGTGGTATTGAACTCTGCTGTCACTGTAAATATACATATATTTAGTGGTTTACCTTCATAACACCGATCTCACTATAGTCGACCCCGCTTCTGCGAATACCGAAGTGCGATCATCCCAAATGTCAAATTCCACATATCCGAATGGCAAAATCTCGCCCTCTTTTTAACCCATGGTAGCACTGGTTTGGAGGTGAGGTGTGACTGGAAATGTCGAAATTCAACATTTATTCAACTTTTTAAACGTTTTCTGGCTCTGGCTTCGTGGAAGCGGTTTGATGATGTGGCCAGTCAATCATATGTGATCAATGATATGAAGGTAAACCATATTTAGTATTGTCTTGTTCTTTTATTATTTATTTTTAAATATATTTAAACCTTTCATTGTGGCTGATCTTTATAGAGACATTTAAGATTTGAGAGTACTTGCATATTTATTTGGTGAAACTGTGTGGGCCACTCCTAATAGCCTTGCTCTTGGTCAAGCTACCATTTGTATTAGTTGTAATATTACACAGAAAAACTGGACACCCTTTGTTAAGGGCCCTAAAGTAGCTGATAAGGAGTTACTAGTGGTAGTGTTAACTACCTTATAGTCTGGGCAGAAGGGGACATATCTAGTAAACTTGTGCCGGCCTTTCACAGGTGTGTGTGTGTATGTGTGTGTGTGTGTGTGTGTGTGTGTGTGTGTGTGTGTGTGTGTGTGTGTGTGTGTGTGTGTGTAAATTGAACCTCAGTGTTGGTGTGTGTGTCAGCTAATAGGGCAGAGACATGAAGCACTGGGTGGACAGAGAGGGTGCTGGAGGTCTTGGCTTGGTCACTCAGCTGAGATCAAAACTCTATATCTATGTCAGTGGGGAGTCTTATTAGAGATCTGGAGAAAGAGGAACCAACCTTGGACTGACTGTGGTCTCTGTGTGCTCTTAAGGGAAATTGCACTTCATGCAGAGAGCTTCATCTGGAAATACTGTGTGTGTACTTGTTATCCTCCCAGTGAATGTTTTCCCACAGGTGCCAGTGATGAGGTTTGTGACTCCTTGATTACTAGTCCAGTGGTGTGTTGTCACACGTATAATGCAAGTAATCACTGTTCACTAGACTTTATTGTCATAATATAACAACATTGTTCTGCAAGAGAATAAAATGGATCATAGCTATACTCAGACAACTTGTACATAATTGCCACTTTTATTATATTGAGGAAACTTTCCTGGAAAATATACAGTAGTAAGAAGAAGAAAATTACTGGATCTGAGCCCACTGGTTTTAATATAACATTATTTTACTTCTTTTTGTATCACTATGAGATACCAAATAAAAACAGTAATAGTTATATGTTCCCCTCTTCCTTTTCGGATATTTCTCTTACATTTTATGAATAACAGTCTATATTAACATGAGCTATAGATAGAACATCCATTTACATTGTATTTTATCTAGTAAATGCATTATGAATACTTTCAGTATGAAAATAATAACAAAAACTTCACCCGGCACAAGCTACCAAATTTCATCTAAGTTACAATAATTCAAAATTCCACAGATACCACTGGCAGCAAAGATAAAATTGGACATGGTTAAAAAAGACACAATTGTCTGATAGTTGTTTCATGAAGACTACTGGGCAGCTGTGCAGGTTAAACAGTTAACACTCTGAGCCTCCTTTAATGGCATGATTACTGAAATTAACCATCACTAGCACATGTTGAAATAAAACATGGATAACCGTGATCTGTAACAGAAGATAAACTTCATAGAAATTATTATTGTCATTTAATCCCTATTTGCCATTTGCCCCATTACCTTCACATTTTCCTGCAGTAAAAGTAGAGTACCAATGCTTGGCAGGTATTTTCAGCTTAATGGTACTCCGTGGCACACATTCCTTAATCAAAGCTTGTAATCATTGTTGTAAGCAGGTCAGTGGCTTTGGGGCTGATTAGACTATTCAGAAAATGTAATGGTGCTCATGGATTGAACCTTAATGAAATGAATGAACAAACAAGCTAAGCACAAATGCAGAAGAAACTAAAGAATGCCCTTGTAGTTAATGTCATCCAGTACTGTGATAAGTACATTTTTTGCAGCTTTAATGCTGATAAAAAGATAAAGTATAATATACAGTTGCATTCCTTTTTCAGTATAATGTTGAGCTTTTCCAGTTTTAAAATCAATTACCCGAATATATCCATCAATGTTTAGCAAAAAGAACAGTATACAGCAGTTTAAATATATCTATATATATATATATATATATATATATATATATATATATATATATATATATATATATATATTACTTTGTGTGTGATGGGTATGATCTCAGAATCCCCTTCCATATCATTAAGAGTTGCACTGCAGTTGTACTGTTCTGTACCACTGTCTATGCATTGTTTGACTATACCTAAATGCTCTTAATGCTATAGTATTACTTTCTTTAGCACCCAAACAAATTAAACAAAGAATAAAATAATAATTGCATTGCACTGATTGTGATCAAAAATTGACAAAAAGATAATTCATCCATGTAGTTGTCTGCTATTGGACCCATCTCACTAGACTTAATGCATCAGCTATCCATATGCAACACAGCCTCATTCTTTTCTCATTCCTCCAGGATGAGTGTAAGTATCGCACGATGCCTGATATCGTTCCTTTCCTAATCTATTTTGTGTTGCCATCTTTTAAAACTTTTTAATATATAACTTTTAAATATGTTTGCAATGGTTTGTAGACTGTTAGAACATGCCTACACACCTATGAAATAGGTTACTGCAATTTTAAAGTTTGTCATTTTTAAGCCTTACAATTGCATATCATAGAGTTATTTGGCTAGTATAGCACTGAGCTTGTATTTTACATGTGACAATTTCTACTTTGCATCTTACAGATTGGACTGAAAATTGTCCTCTGAGATCTTTGTTCTACCGAAAGTAACTTAAGTAAATAAATAAAATAACGTAAGCAAAGTTCTGTTATTTACCTTTTAAAGCTATAATGATCAGCTGTTATCCTGCAGCGTACATGTAGACTCCACAGAATGACAGTAATTTGACAGTTTTAAGTTACAAAACACTTCATTCTGGCACAAAGGTTATGAGAGTGGTGGTAGGCCGATGTGATAAACAGTGTTAAAGTTGGTTACTGTCTGTGTATCAGCACTACCTGTGTTTTAGCTATCATGACCATAAAACATTTTTTAACTGTCAGTACATTGAGGCAGTTAAAGTCCTTTGAACTATAAAGAGTTATGACTGAGTGTGTCCAATCAGAACTAATTTGCTATGTGTTGTCAGCATGCATGTCATGATTCAACTGTCAAGCTTCACTTCACTCTGCTATTGAGGTAAATGTCATTACATCAGTGTCTTAAACACAGGACAAGCTGTCTATGACTGGAGAAATTATCACAATCCTCTGCATTGTTCATCCGTAATGGGAGAAAAAGGGTGCTCTAGAAAAATCAGTAAGAAAGGAAGACTAGTTGTTGAAGGGCTACTAAGAAGAAATCATCCTCACTAATTAAATTTATAGGTACAAAAACATTTACAGACCTCCTTTCCAAAGGCTTGCAATAAATATGCAAATTATCAAAAAGGAAACTAGAAAATAGTGAGGCACAGACTTTGTTTTACGAAGACGGGGAGTTTATTCCTTAGGCTGCCTTGTCTATGGAACAAACTTCCCATCTTTGTAAAACAAAGCCTGTGCCTCACTCTCTTCAAAAAGTATTTTGATAAATGGATGGGGAACTGTAAATTCTTTCCCGGGGTACTGCCCATGTCCCTTATGGGTAGAGGCCATGTGTAAAAAGACTAAGGGCTCCAGCACCCAAAGACCCACTGCCCTGATAGTAACTCATCCCATATCTGGGAAATTAAGATATAATATTCTCATATCCTGGGTATTATTGGCTTGGCTAGTAAAGGCTCTTGTGCCATTAGTGTAGTATTCACCTATGAACCATTGAACCTAAGAAAATTGTTGTAACTCATTAGGTAAAAAAGTTATAATGGCACATATAATATTTATAAAAAAAGTAAATCATACTGACTTCCAGTAATGTGAATAGCAGCTTAACATTCTTCTCTTTGAGCTTCCCATCTAAAGTCAAATTAAACTGTGACATTATCCATTACTTTTTTATAGAGACACACATGAAAATGTAGGAATTTTGGAGCAAATATTTTTATTTATACATGTTTAGATTTCCAAGATGTCCACATGGCGTCATGACATATCACGTAGGCCATATCAAATCAAAAAAGGAATCTTGTAAAGGATGCTTGCCCATTGAAAGTTGCACAGACATGTAGATGTGAACCCCCCCCTCCCACAGACACATATGCAGAAACACACACACGCACACACGCACACACACACACACACACACACACACACACACACACACACACACACACACACAGGCATACACATTCAGACACCCATTCACAGACATGCATACTCCCAGGCATTATCATTATATCTACTTCCGCTAATCAGTAATTATGCCTTTCCACACATGATCACACTGATGAAAACACATCTATCCATACACATGCATGATCCTACGCACACACGCACACACACACTCACACACACACACACACACACACACACACACACACACACACACACACACACACACACACACACACACACAAATATACAAGTGCATACACACATACCTACAAGCAATTTGAAGGATCATCATTTCACATATGGCATGACCTTGGAATGTACAAACAAATAGGAAAACATAAAAAAACCTTACACAGTCACAGGGAGGACTTGCATGCTGAACAGTGAAGGCATTCTTGTGGGGCAGCAAGGTTAACCATCACAACATTATGCTGCCTTAAGTATACAAGTGTCAAGAATGCACTTACTTTCAGGGTCCTTCAGACTATTAGTAATATACACTATTTAGTTACCCGTTCACTCTTGTTAAGGCAAAGCTGACTTAGACGGAGATATAAATACTGGAAATTATACACATTGTTATTTATTATATCATATATGATAATGGCTAGCCTGGTCCCTTTTACAGCATCTGAACCACATCTAGCCAACCCCTTACCGGCCAAAGAAATTCTTGCTTAGTTCATGTATGACTTCTCATAAGAAACTAACATCACTCAATATTGGTGGCATAAAAGTTCTATCAAATGATGAGAAGATACTCTGACAGCTCTCTAGGGATCAATTTTTTTTTTTTTTCTGGTTGCAGAAAAGTCATCAAAATCCAGTGATACAAGAAAAGCTAAATCTATTTTGTTTCATTTTGCAGCCTTCTTCCTATTACCCTTCAGGTAAAAGTGGTGTTATTGCAGTTTTCAACTCTTGCATCAGAGATCAACAGATGTATTTCTTTTTATTTTGCTGATGCAGTGGTATAAGAAAATATGCATAGCAATGTGCAATGTGCTGCTACTCATTAAAAAAGAAAGTCATATAGAAAAATTAAGCATATAAACAGTTCTGGCAAGAGTGCGGCATTTATAAATCTCTATGAAAATGAGTCCCTGATGATATTTTGAGGATGTTTAACCTTCAACCTTGGAATAATAAGACTGAAATGTGAGTATTAAGAATATATACTAAATGACTGATTGCTATAGCATAAATTAGGCTCCTATTTTGGAGTAAATGATTCTCGAGTAAGTATTTATAAATAATAGGGTTGTGGGAGGTGCAGCTTCCCCACCCAAGAGAGTTTGCTTTCCAGTAAAATGACATAAATGGTATTTCAATGAACATTGATATTTGTTGTATTTCTGCTTCCATCTCACTTCATTTTTCATAGTTGCAGGTCTTATACTCAGTGTAATAACTTAAGATCTATATAAACAATTTTAGGAGAATATAACAATTAACAACTCTAACAATATGCACAACAGTATACAAACACAGAGAAAACCATAAATAATATGACATGTACCTGTTTCAGTGGGAAACTTTAATAAAATCAATGGGTTTGACTCAAAAATATAAACTCAAATATTTGGTGGAATACCACAATCCCCACTAGTTACTGATGCCACAGCATGATGAAACAGAAACACCATTATTAGTCTCCCCCACACACACTCGTGGCACTTTAACTCCTTCTGAGTGGTTAGCATCCAAGCTATCCACACCCCCCCTCCCAGCTTTACTTTATCTGTTCATTTTACATGTTTTTTCTTTATTGGAGAGACACTAGACATTAACCAACTGGAAATAAATGTTCATGTCAATCTTTTTCCCTTTTGTAGTTAGCTGTGCCTACATCATCCACTTCTACATTCTACCAGCATCTGCCCATCTGTCTTTTATGTGGCAAACATATTTTATTCAGCTATAAATTGAAATAAAGCCTAGCATACAACACAAGTTATTAGACAGAATATTGGACAGCTAGACAGAGGTCACTGTTCCTGTCATTGGTATATCCTTTCCAGGCAAATTATACAACAGATTGCTCTGCTTAATCAAACGCCTACCCTACTGGATGGGAAATTTACCATCATCTCCAGTTCATCAAATATAAGATTCTGAAAACAGCCAACAAATTCTGTTCCAACGAAGCACATGAGGCCAGTTCTAATCCTAACATTGCACTTGCCACATTCAGTTAAAGCATTCTCTTGTAGAGACAGGATTAATTAACATTTTGTGTACTTTGATGGACAGTTATGATGATCTTGTTACAGGTTTTCCAGTTCTCTGCCATCAAACCTAATAACCTTTGAGTATCTCTAGAATCATGCATTTTTAAAGTTATGACACCTCACTAGTTGTATGACCAAGTGCCCAGGATACTGGTTAGGTTACTGATTTTTGGAAATTGCATCTGAAGAAAAGTTACAGTGGTGTTAGGATAGTTAGACCAGTTATCAAGGCCTGAAGAATATGCCCTATAGACTCTTCCACCAATGGAGGAATAGTTGAAAAGCATATACACCTATCACATGGCAATAATACACCATATGGCTGCAGCAAAACAGTAGTGAAGAAAGCTTGACACCACCATTATTCTCAAACAGAAGCAGTAAGCTATTCTTGTCAGAAAGTTTGCAGTGATATTTGCAAGATTTAGAATAGATGAAACTGTAAGTAGGGAGCTCTGGACATGTTACACTTAATTTAAGAAATAATTCTGCACAGCAAAATATGAAGCAGTTGATTCACCAGAGTTGCATTATGAGAACTAGTATTCAATACACTTTCCTCCTGCAACACAATGATACATATATATATATTTTCAGCCATGGCGAGGGCTTTAGCAATCTGCTTTTCAGCAAAATACATACTATTCTAATGTGTGGTTTGACAGATACCATAAGATTTCATCATAATATTCTTGTTGTTCTTAATATATAAAATGTTTTATTCTACTTTCATATAGTATAGAGATACAATAAGCGACTATTTGACTGGTTGTTACCACCTTATCCATGAATGAAATTTTCTTATACAGTAAGATTATCATTTAATATTTATCTCTCTAGGCAAATAATTCTTCTTTATTCACATATAATGTCTATTAAATATTTAGATATTTACTCGATAGAAGTAGTAGCAAAATAGTGTTTGTTTTGACATGGTGTGTTTAGGAAGAGGGTTGAATGGAAAATTCATCAAGCCTGGAATGTTATGTTCCATGTTGAGGGGTGTAAATGTTCATTATTCTATGGTTTCTTTTTGGATTTTTTTCTTATCCAGAACAAATACTTATATTATTATATTCACATTTATCATTCAGTATTCACAATAAAAAGACTCTGAACATTATACACAAGACAATGTCTATTATAAAGTGCATTTCCTGGAATGTCAATGGATTGAACAATCCGATAAAGAGCAATTGTCTAATCAAATACTTATCACTACATAAATCTGATATTGTTTTCCAACAAAAAGCACATTTAGTATCTGAAGATGTTAATAGACTCATATCAAGAGATTATACTATTTTAGTGGGATCTCAATTCAAATCTAAAAGAAGAGGTATTTTGACATTATGGAGAGAAACATTAGGAACGTATAAAATTATAGATACATACTCAGATAAAAATGGAATGTTGGGCATAGTAGTAATACAATTAAAAGAAATAAATACTACAGTCTCATAAACGCATACTGGATTCCAGGTATGTGTGTTAATATTGTTAAAATAAACACCTAGACATTATTACAACATACTCTAAAGGTGAATTATTATTTGTTACAGACCTTAATTGTATATTATCTGTCAATGAAACTAGACATAATAAAATAAAAAAAAAATTCTCAGTAGCAAAACACTTGAATAATTACATAAATTCTATGAATTTGAGATATAACTAATCTAAAACTCTAGAAAACAGTAATGCAATAGCGTTCAGTCCAACTGATGAAACTGTAACTTCCACTCAAAAACGCTTACATGTATCCAACAGTTCCAAATCACAAATGAAAATGCCACTGTGTAAAAATGAACCAATGATAATATTTATTCCACAACGTGAAAAACGACCATACTAAAATTCCACAAACGTTAAGCGCTTTCACTTATTAAAATATGAGCTTCATCAGAAGCTCATATTTTAATGAGTGAAAGCACTTAACGTTTGTGGAATTTTAGTATGGTCGTTTTTCACTTTGTGGAATAAATATTATCGTTGGTTCATTTTTACACAGTGGCATTTTCATTTCTGATTTGGAACTGTTGGATGCATGTAAGCGTTTTTGAGTGGAAGTTACAGTTTAACCTAAAACTATAAAATTCGTTGAAATTCACACATTATTCATATAGATTTGGTACTCAAATTAATATAGATAAAGTTTTACTGTCAAATTTGATATATTCTAAGATAGAGGAGGTATTGATTTTCTCATGTCCACTGTTTGACCATAATGCTATAAGGTTTCAATTAACAATAAGCTGAAACTGCTTAATTCATTGTCAGAGAATACCTACTTACAGTATATTATAAAACTAAAAGACTTTCAGGAATGGGACTTAAAAGTAATAAATCAAATCATAGCCCTTATCAATAATGGAGAAGTTTCTGATTCTATTCTTTGGGTTACATTGAAGGTAGTTTTATATGTCAAGATTAAAAATTGGTATATAGCAAAAAGGAAAGAATGGGATAAGAAATTAACAAACATCCACATGGAAATTGACAAATTAAAACTGAATATAAAACCTAATGATATAAATGTAAATAATCAGTTAAAAAGTCTAAACAAGGAATATACAGATATACTTCATTAGAAGATTTCTATTAACTTAGAGGAAATTAAGCTATAATCATACTTAATAAATCCCAAAGCTTACATAAAATAGCAATTAGATCAAAATTCATGAATAATAGTAATCACATTAAGGAAATTATATATAAAGATAGAGCTAAAACAAAGATAGATACAGACCTGAATGACATATTAAAATGTTTTAGAAATTATTATGAAGAAATGAACAACTCAAACCCAATTTTAAGTAGTAATATATTGATTTTTAAAAGATAATATACAATGAAAGGTATCAAAAGAACATATATTTAAAATGAAGAGGGCCTTCTCCTTTAAAAAAATTAAAAGAACAAATTAAAAATATAAAACTTAACAAAGCACCAGGACTAGATTGGATAATTCCAGAATTGTACAAACTAAAGCCTGATAAGTATAAAAATCTTGCTAAACACATCTGAAGAAGTTAAGAATACATCTATACTTCTTTCCCTCTTGGAAATAGTCCCTTATTTCCCCATATAAAAACCAAACTGGTTTCTTGTTCATTTTATTATCCTATATCTCTTTTAAATGTAGATTATAAGGTATTCATGTCAACCTTAGCTAAGAGATTACACTCAGTACTTGCTTGCTTAATAAAGGAAGATCAAACTGGATTTACAATTAATAGGAAAGGACATGACAATTTACTTAGGTTATTTTCTTTGATTGACATTGCGAATAAAAACAAGAATGAATTATCGATAATAAACCTGGACATAAATAAAGCATTTGGTTCAATAAACTGGACCTATCTGTTTAGAACAGTAAGAGAATATAGCTTTTCTAATGAATTCATAGCACTAATTAATACTATCTATGCTAACTCAATATCTTATGTAAAGATAGGCACTTTCAAATCTAGTCACTTTAAAATTTTAAAAGGAACAAAACAAGGATGCCCACTATCTCTTTTATTATTTGCACTTGCAATAGAAACTTTTGCTAACTTTATAAGGCATACTATAAATATAAAAGATTACAAATTAAAAGAAAATCTTTCCCCTAAAATCCAGTTGTTTGCCGATGATATTTTAATCACTAATGGAAATGTTAAAACATCTTTAGAACTTTTAACAGAATCTATAGACTTCTTTGAAAAACTATCAGGGTTAATATTCAATCAAAATAAAACAAAGACATTGCTAATAAACAGATAACTGATAGGCTGACTAAATTTAAAATCTTCAACTGGGGAAGTTCTCAAATAAAATATTTAGGAACAATCATTGAATCAATCTATAAACAATCAATAATAACTAATTACCAGCAAGTAATCAATACTATAACAAAATTAACAAAAGCATGGAACAAATTATTCTTTACTTTTGAGGACAGGCTAAATCTAATTAAAATGATAGTATTACCGAAGATTTTACACATCAGCCAATCATTAGTACTCCCCCCATCGAAACAAATTATATAAAAGTTAAACTTTATTTTAATAAAGTACTTGTGGTACCGCAACATACCTAGAATCTCCCAACATTGGCATACTTTAGGTTGGGAAGAGGGAGGTATTGCTTTTCCAAACATTGAACTATATGTTACATCTATGATTATAAAAATAGTTTACATGTGTCTAGATTCCTCTTTTACCTCATGCTGTTAATCAATTCATGAAACAATGATAATGCGAAATAATAAAAATATAATTGAACCATTTATAAATATTGATAGAAAAGTATTATTATGGATTATAAAAGGTTATTTATTGAATAAAAAAACACCAGTATATTCTCTTTCCTTCTATTAATTAAATTCATATAGTATTTAAAAAAAACTCATTAACTTATGTTATTTATGTAAAGATCTATCAATAATAGGGTTTATATTAGATAATTGAACATTTAAAAGCTTGACTGTCATATGGTCGACACCATATGATCGGACTTTCAAAAGTTTGAATATCTAATAAAAAAATAAACTACACAAAACACCTACCTGAACGCTCTAACCCCCACATCCCCTGCAAATAAACTACACAAAACACCTACCTGAACTATGCACCTCCCACGCTCTTTAAATATACCAACTCCGAGATTGCACTGCAGTGCAGAAGAGGGAAATCTTCCCATTCCATGCTGTATAGAGATCTCCATTACAACATTCAAACATTCAAAAATCGAATAATATATGATTCAAAATTTTGAATGTTTGAACATTCAGTATAGACCCCAATAATATTATTCCCAACAGTTTACACAAGCAGATGTCTAATATCTTTTAATACCAAAAAATTATAGATTTGAAGGAGAATGTGCTTATATATTGGCATCAATTCTTCTCAGGAAAGAAAATACATTCTGCCGATTATTTTAATTGAAAAATATAGCATAGAAAATAATAGTTGGTTAGACCTGCAAACATGTAAAGAATGTATAGAAGATACAATCAAAGTAAGAATCAATACAATCAATACACAAAATACTCAGATTCCCAAAATTCTAAACTTTCTATCTAATATCAATCTAATAATATTTCTTCAATATCAATAATTTACAAAATCCTAAGAACTGAATTTGCTTTATCTGATAGCTCATTGTGGTCATATCCAACTAAAATTAATAAAGAAGAATTTTCAGATAATAATAAAATAACTAATATTGAAATCAGCAGCAAAAACAACATCTTCCCCTTACTGGAAAATATTTACATGGCAATTTATGCATATAAATTTTCTCACACCTCAAAAGAAAGCAGTTATATATAAATCAGATAACACAAAATGGAGATGTGAGATAAACTTTAATGCTGATCGGCAACATATGATGATGGGTTGTAAAATAGTTGTTCCATTTTAAAATGACTTCAGAAACTTTTGTAGAGTATTTTGGTCAAATAAGTGTAACATCTTAGATTCTCTTATATTATTTAATGCTTCTATACCTGAAACGATTCCAGTATCACAAATGGGTTTATATTATAACATCAAAGTAGTAAAACGTTGAATGTTATATCAAACCCAAAACAGTGAATGCTGAAAATAGGGAAGCTGCAGAACATCGAATTATTTCCTAGGGAAAGAATTTGGTGGGCTGTGTCTGCTGCTTCGTTATTTTCTCGACTGTGGTGCGAAGGTTACGGACTGGGTTACGGTAAGTGTGCAAACGAACCGGGTTAAGGTGAGTGTGGGAATGGGACAGTTAGGGACCTTAGGGTTAGGGAGCGGGTAAGGTGAGTATGTGATAGTTAGGGGCCTTAGGGTTAGGGAGCAGGTAAGGTGAGTGTGCAATAGTTAGGGACCTTAGGGTTAGGGAGCGGGTATGGTGGTTGTGCGATAGTTAGGGACCTTAGGGTTAGGCAGCGGGTAAGGAGAGTGTGCGATAATTACGGACCTTAGGGTTAGAGAGCAGGTAATGTGAGTGTGTGATAGTTACGGACCTTAGAGTTAGGGTTTGGGTTAAGGTAAGTGGATGGATAGTTGTGTATGTACGGTTTAGTGTAGGGTTAGAAGTAGGATTTTAAGTGTATATGTGTGTATTACTTTTTTGGTGTGCTTGTGTTGTGTGTGTGTGTGTTTCTCAGAACAGTGAATTTTTTCCCTGGGGAAAAAAATCTCTGTTCTGAGGTTTCGATTATATCACATTTCGACATTCCAAGTTTGAGCTTATCGTGTTCGATATTTTGGGATTTTGATTATGTGATATATACCCTCACAAATATCTATTATTTAGAGTATTTTAGCAATACTTAGAAAATCTATTATAAAAATCATGAAAATGAAGACTACTCTCTCATTCAATAATGAATTTATCTGTTTGGCAAAATCAATGTGTCATAAAAAACATACTTACTATAAGAATGAGAAATAAAAATGTGACACATAAATTATTAGCGTGGGAAAATTACAAAGTTTACTAGAAAAGTATTAATTATATTAGAAATGTTTTGAATTTTGTTATGGACTTTGTAAATGGTATGTACATAGTTTCATGAGACTGCTAATTAACTATTGCTTAAAGGATCATTTGTTTGTTTTGAAATCAAATAAAAAAGTTTAGAAAAAAATAATATTCTTGTTGTGATGGACACCACACAGTTCCTTTGCCTCACTACTGTTACTATGGATACCATTAGGCTTGCTCAACACAATCATATTTTGAAAGACAACTTGAGATATCCTTTTGCTTAAACTCAAAATTATAGTTTTGCCTTTTCAGGTTTAGTAACACCCTGCATCCCCCCATGCACATTTTGAATGGCTAGCCTCTATAACATATCAAAAATAGGTGAAGGAATGCTATTTGACATTCTTCTTTTTTTTTTTTCAACTTAATATCAGGCTACAGGAAGAACATAGAAAAACAAGCTAGAGCTACAATAGCATTAATAAGTATTAATCAAAACAGCAGGCAGAGGGTATCAAGAATGCTATGACCTTATAGAATCCAAGCAACATAAAAGAAAGATGGTACCTTACTTAACAAATACTTTACATATATAACAACAATCACTGGAGTAAAACTATAATAACACAAACAAAGTAGTATTTCTTTATTAGTTTTGTCCTTTTTGGTATATTTATCCCATACAAGAAAAGAAGTACATGTAAAAGAGCACACAGTATATGCTGATATTGCATTAGGAATAGGTATGACCCAAACGAAAAGGAAAAAA
Organism: Protopterus annectens; assembly: GCF_019279795.1. Taxonomy (NCBI): domain Eukaryota; kingdom Metazoa; phylum Chordata; order Ceratodontiformes; family Protopteridae; genus Protopterus; species Protopterus annectens. Next base: position 876,918,483 of record NC_056732.1, read on the forward strand.
AAAATGCTTAAGCATGAAAGAGTTTCCCTCATTTTTGTATGTCTACAAGACATTTACAAAACTACAATTTACTAAAGAGGAAAACGAATGCAGCAAGACGTGGTTAAATATTACCTGTTTTTTTCCTCTATTCTACACATGAAGTTCTCGTGACACTTATGTCTCACTAGGCTTAGCTACCATAAAAACCTCACCCCATCCTCCCTGTTGCATTATTTTCTTCTGTATCATAGGTGAACAAGCATAACACATATGCAGATTATTTATTACATTTGCCTTTCTTGCTGCCAGTTTTTGAAGCCAAAGCAATGAGAACACATGCCTATAAACACCAATGAAACTAAATCCTAAACCATTGCTGACTCCATCTTGAAATATTCTAAGTAAAAAATATATTTATTGGTTAATTACAACCAGATTGTGAGGTGTAATTCAACTAGGTCTACTACATGTGCTTGAGACACATTTGCTAGAGAAACACTCCTTCACTGTCACTTGCTCTAATTGGCAAGTGCTGTAACTTCCTCCAGCCTAATTCCTAAGCATGATAACTAAGTTTACTATCCCTCCATCTCCTAAAACCTAAAACCCCCCACTTCTCCCTAAGCCTAACTCTGACCAACTCCTAAATGCTCAGTAAATGTAAAATCCCACTCTTCTCACTAAGCCTGACTCTGACCAACTCCTAACTGCTCAGTAAATGTAAAATCCCCCTCTTCACCCTAAGCCTAACTCTGACCAACTCCTAACTGCTCAGTAAATGTAAAATCCCCCTCTTCTCCCTAAGCCTAACTCTGACCAACTCCTAACTGCTTAGTAAATGTAAAATCCCCCTCTTCTCCCTAAACCTAACTATGACCAACTCTTAACTGCTCAGTAAATGTAAAATCCCCCTCATCTTCCTAAACCTAACTCTGAGACAACTTTTGATCACTCCCTAAACTTAACAACCCCATAACCTCCCTTACCCTAACTCTAACCTAGTGCTAATGGCTGGTCGCTGCCTAAACCTAAAATCTCTCTCTTCTTTCTGAACGTAACCTATTGCTAACTCCTGGTCACTGCCTAAACCTAAAATCTCCATCTCCTACATAAACTTAAAGCCCACCTCTCTCTTTCCCCGTTTGCACTTACCAGTTCCATGAGGGGAGTTGCATTGTTTGTGACTGTTGCAGCAGCTGTCTCCCTTAACTCATGCTTGAGTTCAAACAGCTGCTCAACAGAAGAGGTAACAGCTGCTTCACAGATGACGTAACAGCTGCTCGAGCCCTGACTGTGAGTTTCTGGATTTAAGGCAACTGGCCCTCAAACAACTGGAAGGGTCCCAATTCCACTTCATATGTTTGACAGGATGTTCATTAAAAAGACTAATCAACAAGAGAGTACTGTATATATCATGTCACAATCTAAACCTGACTGACGTAAATAAATAAATAATATGACTATATCATCTCTGGACAGTACAATTTTTGGCCTGAATTTCCACTTAATAGGACCACATGTGATGTTGTCCACATAAAATAGGTAAGGTTTAATTGTGGGTCTCTTCAATCATAGGAACCACACATAACAAGTTTCTTACATTAGATAAACATCCAGAATCCACCACTATGTACTCATCAAGCCATAACCGTATCATTGTGTGAAGGTGGGTCAACCGATGACTGACTGACATCACTTATGTCAACAAACCTGTACATAGGAAAAAGCCTGTACAGGATCAACAAGCTAGTATGGTTTGCTATTTTTAATAAATCTTTAAATTCTGAATCTTAGCTGTCTTGATATCCACAAGTACAATTAACTGGTGCTGTCTACACAGACTGTCATCTAACATCAGTGGTAGCATGGAAAGCAGATACAAATGTCTGGGAACTACTTTATTATCAGCGTGCTTTCCCTTCTTCAAAGGACAGACACAGCTGCAGCCGTTTCATGAAGTCAGTTGCTGCCATGTTACAAAGTCAGTCTTTTTTATATGTTTGTTTGAAATCTTATTTAACTTCTCTTCAGCTAAACCCTTTGATCCATTGGAATTCATAGTCTTAAGTATATAATGATCCTTTCCACCTGTAAGACTAATTTCACATTACAAAACGTGTTACTCTACAAAATTAGAAGGTAATAAAATCAATAACACTAACCTTATAGTTTGAAACCTGCCATAGTTCTCAGTAATTTAATGCATCTTACCAACTGATTTGCCTGGGTCAGTAACTAGTATTAACATGTTATATGCTAATGGTAGTACTTAAAGCATATCATCAATGAAACTGATCCCTAGAATTCCACATCGTCACAGTATTTTACAGAAGTGGTTCAAAGGCACGGCAAAAAAGATAAAGAAGCAGCAAGCATTTCTATTATGCTCAATTAAAAATATGAAATTACCAAAATAACAGAATCAAATTACCAGCAGTGACATACGTCCAGAATTCCAAAAGAACTCAGGAGAAATAAGGGGTCATAAAAAAAAAAAAAAAAAAAAAAAAAAAATCCTGAACCTATCAGATGTTATCTCAGCTTCTAAAAAGAAAAATGGTTAATTGCTAAGCACAGGTGTCAGCTGTAGTTATAGCATGTATCACCACCTAGAAGTGAGAGAAAAGATGCTACCATTGACAAAACAAGCCTGACACATATTCATCAAAGAAAGCCAAATGATAAGCATCCTTAAGGTTAATTCTTTTATCAGCATTTTTATGTTTCCCTTTAGAAAAATAAATGGGTTAATATAGGTTCATAGATTTCTAAGATAATACTAGGAAAACTGTTACTGAGACCACTTTGAATATGCCCAAATAAACCCTTTGAATTACTAGGTAGTTTGGTTGTGTTCAACCTCCTTTTTTCAAAGGCCTTGTAGGATAGCTAAGTTTGGGGGTATTTATTACTGCTGATCTAATTTTTTGTGGTTAACCTTGAAAAGAGCCAGAGTACTGCTTTGTTTGACATATAAGAAGAACTTGTTGAATAAGCATGGAATGTATCTAGCTAGGTACCTGTTCCACCAAATACTTTTGTATTTTTGTTGTTGTAGATTGATTCTTGGTAAGACTGTTTGAGCAGCCATTGCACTGAGTGTTTTCTGTTTTCATCTGATTCAACCTTTGTGTTATCAGATCCAATCACATTTGATCTTAGCAATGTTTTAGAAGCTGTGAATCTAGGGTTCCAACATGTCCCCTACCCACAAATTCCCTCTGTTCCCCAGAAATAACTCTGATCTCTGTTGTGGCTTAAATAAGAGGGATATGGTATACGAGAGCTGTGATCTTCTTTGGGCAGATAGATCATATCTTGTCTGTATTTCTTCTACTTTTGTTACTGTTTTTTTTCACATAGAAATTAACATTTAATGTCCATTATATCTCATCCACATACATATGAAAAAAAATCTTCTGAGGAGACTTCTCCTGTCTTTCTAACCACCTCTGTACAGCTTTCTTGTTGTTATCCTTTCTTGTTTTTGTTCTTAGGATCTTTAGCAAAGTGTTAAATAATTTCTATAGTTAGTGTTTTGTGTTTAGGTCCAATGATTTAAGAAGTATTCAGTCTATGGACATGAAATTCCCATACAGGACCCCTACTTGTTGTGACTGCACTGACTTGGTGTGACAAAGCTGGACCCGTGCCTCATATGGTTCAAGGGTATTACAGAGATATAGGATCAAATTTGTCCTTAGGGGCCTTTTTCCCACACAAGCAGGACTGTCAGCTTCTTCTGCTTCATCAGAGCTCTCGTCTCCAGCCAAGAAGACTGAGAACCCTAGACACTCAAAACATAAAGAGAGGGAGAAGCCTAATGGAAAGGACAATGAATTACAACAGTAAGCAGTCTGCAGGGCTGGTCATTTCATTCAAGCACAGCCCATTCCCCATTGCCCAATCACAGTATCTGAACTGACATCGCAAGGTAAAATATGAAAAAAAGACTCTGGTGACAATTTACTTTTTCACATAAATATTATGTGATTATTAATATTAATAATATTAATTCAGAGCTTGTAGTCCATCATACTTAACCCAAATGCACAAACAGCCCATCAACCCATGTCCATTGTCTACCTATAGTAGGTGGTTTGGCCAAGATTAATAATAATAATAATAATAATAATAATAATAATAATAATAATAATGTCATTAATTTATTTTTGATTAACTGTCTGATAAAGCAATGGTTACCACTGCAAAAGCGCTCACCATTTTGTATTAAAAAAGAAGATTTTACTTTGTCGTGGTTCAGCTTCTTTATTCCAGCTACCTTCCTACTGGGCACCTGTGTTTCAATATTTTTGATTAACACAAATAGACACAATTTGCATTCTGTCTTGTTTCACCAGAATATGCGTTGTTGCTAGAAAGCCAGATTATAATACCTAAACCAAAGTGCTGAACATTTCATCCACAAACCACCACCATATCAATAGTCATCCTAAAGTATCTGCTATGATCCTGCCATGATTAAAACAAAAATAGTAATGTTAGTTAGAATTACAACAATAAACAGTAGGGACAATCATTTCATTCACAAACAGCACACTCCCCATTTTCTACCTAAAGTATCTGTGTTGACAATGCCAAGATTAAATTAGAAATGATAGTAACAGTTGGGTTGCATTAATTTATTTTTGTTGTCAGAAACAGTGATCATAGCTTGTAAGCCACCTTGCCTTACTGAAACACACATTTTGTTTTATTTTGTTTATTTTATTTTTGCTTAATGGGTTTGTACTTGGTTTAGCCAAAAAACATTTTCAGCAGATTTTTGGAAAGAAAAGCTCCAACATGTTGCAAACATTTTAAACAGTATATGGCTGAACAGACATGAAATAATATATAATATACCTTAACAATTGCTCATGCATTTGCTAATTAGGTTACATTTATACAAAACTAGAGACAGTTATTGCAGTCTTGCAAAGCTGGAATTACAACAGTAAAGAGCAAGGCTATTTGTTTCATTCACACATAGCCTTAATACCCATTGCCCACCCATTGCATCTGGTTTGACCTTGCAAGGTTAAGGAAAAAATTTATCTGGTCAGTCTTACCCAACCAAATGCATATTAGTCTCAAAAAGCCAGAATTACAACAGTAAATGGCAGGGCCAGTCGTTTCATTTGCACACACGTATAGTAATCCCTATCCCAGCTGACTATCCACAGTATCTGGTTTGACCCTAAAAGGCTAAAAAAAAATTAAACAAAGAAGGCAACAGTTACATTCATGTATTTTTTTCACAAAACAATAGTCAATCGCTTGTAGCTGATCTTACTTCACCCCTTTACACTTTAGTCATGCAAGGCAGAGTTTCAACAACAAAACATCAGGGCCAATCATTGCATCAGCAAACAGCCTTCCTGCTGCCTTCCTTTATAGTACCTGGTTTGACCTGGGCAGGATAAAAACAGTGTCAGACCTATTAGATAAAAAAAAATCATCCACAAACAGCCCCAAAAAATCACTTCTAACCTAGTATCTGGTTGACCCTCCCAGGGTATTACGTTAGAATAAAACATCATCTACAAACAGACCCAAAACACACTGCCTAGCATAACTAAAGTATCTGATTGACCATGTCCTACATACAATTTAAATTGACTGGTAATAACTATTCATTACCTGTCAGCCCTTCATTTTTTTTTATTAAGACACACCTCGAAAAAAGCTGAAGACTGCAAATATAAATGGTCTGATCAGTTTTCCAAGACAAAACTGCTAGTACGAGTTGTGAGTATGAAATTCCAAACTACAAAGTATACTGATAGTAACCTCACCTGAGTTTGTAACTCTTGAAAGTGAATGAGAAGGGAACTACTTGCTTTCTCCTTCGTTGTGGTCATTACATACACATCTTCATCTCATATGTACACCAACTGCAGTAATATGCCTGGCTACTGGCCCTAATAATCCAGTCCCACGTTAAATTAATGTTTTTAAAATTGCAATGACTTTGGGGTGTCTTTTTTGATGAATGCAGTGATTTTGGGCTAAGTTTAAAACTCCTAGAAGTTTTTTTTTTCTTTTTGATAATGTATATCGTAACTCGAGCTGTGTGCATGTGAGCTTGAGCTTCATAAGCAAATGAACTGCTTAATTATTTTTTTTTAAGTTTTTAATTAAAAAATAAATAAATAAATAAATAATAACAACTCTATAAAAAGTGGGGGTGGGCTGCAGGCCAGCAGACCAGTATCACGAGCTGCCCACTGGTTAGCAGCCATTTCAAACTTCCATATTGGTCAGAAGCAAACTTTCACTGCTTCCATAACAATTTCAAAGGCTTTTCTGAAGAGTACTTTCCTGGTGAGGCCTCCTTAGGACATTACTATTATGCTGCAGGCCTTAACTCAAGCCCCCTTTTGAACTTGCAGCCACAGTGGACTTGAAATATCTTTCTTGGGAAATAATTTATCTGGTGACGATTACTTCTGCAAAGAGGATCTCAGAATTGCAAGCATTGCATGTAAACCCCCATAAATGGTATTCCATAAGGTCAGGGTATCTTTGATAATGAATCCCAGTTTCCTCCCAAAGATGTCATCTGAAATGAACCATAGCCAGACTATCATTCTGCCAGTATTCCTCCCAACATTTTTTAATATATGCGAGTATGCTTTACTTTTACTGGATTTTCATAGACAACTCAGATTTTATTTGGACAGAACAAGGGACATTAGAAAATCTAATCAGGTGTTTATTGCTAAAGCAAAAGTTGGCCAAAGTGTATCACAAGTGATCTTGTCTAGGTGGCTTTATGATTGTGTAAGATTTGTGTTAAAAAAAAAAAATGCTCATTTTACAAAGCTAGTTCTACTGGCTTTCTGGGCAGAGTTCTTGAGACTTGTGCTGGAGCTACTTGGTGTACTATTCACACCTTTATGGCTCCACCATCCTTAGATATATCTTTTGCTTGATACAAGTGTTTTCAGTGGCTTTGGAATCCGTTCCAAAGGTTGAATCAGATGAAAACACACACATTGGATATGAAAGTTATGTACTTACCAGAACGGTAGAGATGTGTTGTCTTGTTTCATCTGGATCAACATCCCTCACTAAATCCCCCGTCCAAAACTATCACTTGGTGCTCCTTTTGATCAGATGGATCTCACCAGTGACCTTGTCGCTGAACAGCCTTTCATTGCTGTCACTCCCCTTTATGGTCAGTTCTTAGTTTATTCTATGGGCTGGTCTGTTTATGATCTCTGTTGAATAATGTTATGAATCTAAGCAGGTAAATTCAGTCTAAGGTATTTCTGGGGAATAGAGGGGGTTATTTGTAGATGAGGTGTCAGAGACCTAGATCCACAGCTTCCAAAATGTTTCTGAGGCAAGATCTGATCAGTCCCAATAACCCAAAGGTTGAAAGGATAAAAACAAGACAATACAGATCTAGAATTATGGTAAGTGCATAACTTTCATTTCAGTGTAGGAACATGTGACAAAATAATGCAGAGTTTTCTATAACTTGAAATGCAAGGCAAAGGTCACCATGAAGAAGTAATGAGACGGAGTACAAGGAGATGCCTGCCAGTCTATTTGGGCAACTAAGAGACTTCAGATCAGTGATTGTGCTGGATAAGAATCTCTGAGGCCTCTCAAAAATATATTTAGATTAATACATACCAAATATAGTATAATATTTAATTATGGCCATTAAGAGAGATTAGTATGGAAATAAAGACTATATTAGCTTCAAAAAAGATACCTTTGAAAATTAGTTAGACTAGATAGAATCAGTTCTGAACTACTGTGGAAGCATGATGGTCAGATGATAGTAACTTTTCAAAATATCTGTCCCAGTCGCTGATGGACGCATCAGTTTGGAGAGGTAAGTCATTTTTTTTATAAAGAGGGAAAGTTTTGTTTATCATATAGTCCTAAACATCACATTTTGTAATATTTAGGTTAAGACTGTTGTTAGCACACTATAAGTTGGCACACTCATGCCTTGATAAAATGATCATGTGCCAGAGGGTCAGCCTGTTGATACATCAATGGCTGATATAGTGAAGCCCTTGATTAAATGACTGTGTGTGAGATGATGATTTAACAGCTACTCCCAGTTGATGCCATCAGTATCTAGGAGCTAGACTGGGACATTAAACTGGATATCAGAGAAATAGATGTGAAAACAAGAGATGCCCAGTACTGAGCAGTGCAGGAAGCTGCTGCTGCTGACATTTTTATATCCAGGAGAGGCTCTTGTAACTTTTACTACATGGGTTCTGTCACTCAAACAACTATCTATCGAACAGACAACCTAGGGATTTACATTCATTTTAGTAAGCATATCAATAATACTTCCCTGGGAGTGCTACTGAAGGCTTTGATGAGGTCAGTATATACAGTGTGAGCTGACTGACAATTGCCTATGGCTTCGGTCACCTTTCCAAACAATTCTTTAAGGTTCAGGAGATAGGAACTACCCTTGAAAAGTAAAACTGGCTTGAATCAAGGGGCAAGCATTTTTCTGTGTTTGTATTCATGAGCACATATATAATATACCCCACAGCTATATGCATACAACTGGTTAAACTATCGGGTCTATTATTGCCTCCAGTGGCATCACAGAAGCAGTTGTCCAAACACTGGGTATGAGACCTATGTTCATAGGTTCATAGCTGTGTACTAGACTAATGGGCCTGGGGCTTTTACAAGCCTAGCCATAGGATTACCCTAGCATCGTACCACCCTACCATAGTTCACAGTGCCTCTGTCGAGTAGAGCCACTGGATTTATCTCCTGGCTGAATTTTCTGTTTCCCATCCACTCATTGAGGTTTCTCTTGAAGAGGGTCAGCGAGGTGCTCTGCTTGACATGTATGGGAAGTCTATTCTATAGCATGGGCAGTCTCTGGGTTATGAACCTGTCCCTCTAGTATGTTCTACTGATTGTGGTAATGAGGTTGAGGTCTCTGGAGCATGTGGTGTGGAGGGATTGGGATTTCTTTAGATGCAGCATTTCTAAGAGCTGGGTCAGACATGGCTTTGTAAGTGAAGCAAAGATCACCTCTAAATAGGTGATACGAGACAGAGAATGATTGTAGTTTTTTGAGTCTGTCCATATAGGACAAGTGTTTAAGACCTAGGATCTTCTTTGTGAAGTACTTGTGTGGCCTTACCAGTTTTTGCAGCTGTCTAGTAAGGTACAAGCCAAAGGGGCATTGTACTCTATGATTGACCTAATGAGGGAAGAGTAGAGGGAGACAACGACCTCTTTCATCCTAGATGCAAAACCCTTAGTAATGAGATGTGCCACACAGAAGGACTTTCTGACCACAGTAGAAGGACTTTCTGACCACAGTGGCAATGTGGTGATCAAAAGAGGGGTTGCTGTCAACTTGTGTTCCCATATCTCTTATAACGCTTTCTGTGTTCAGTGGACTACCGTTGATGTGGTAATTCATGGGAACTGGGTTTTTCCCAATGGGGATGATGCCACATTTTTGGCATTGAGCTTAAGGCTATGGTTCTGACACCAGTTGTTGGTCTCTGTGAGGCCATTCTGTAGGATGTCAACATCACTTGAGGAGTTAATAATAGCTCCCAACTTGCAATCGTCTGTGAACTTTGTCAGCCAGAATCCCTTTGTGTTGGCCTGGACTTCAGAGAAGTAGATACCAAACAGGAAAGGACCCAGGACCGAACCCTGTGGGACTACACTTGTGACTAGTTGGCAGTCTGACTTGGAGTCAGATACTTTCACACTGTGGGTTCTGTGAGCCAGTGTGCAACCCACCTAGTGATATAGGGGTTGATGCCTAGCTTAGCGAGCTTTTCTGTGATTTATGAGAGGAGAATGGTATCAAAGGCCTTGGCCAGATCAAGGTAGGCTGTATGAACCACCTTGCCTTGATCCACAGCTCTACTGATGGACTCAAAGAAGTCAACCAAGTTGAGTATGCATGATCTACCTTTCACCAAACTGTGTAGGATCCAGCATTTGGAGAGTCCCTATATCCTTGTTTATTAGGTCTATGATGATGCGTTCCATAGCTTTGCATATCAGACTCGTCAGACTAATGCGGTGATAGTTCCCAGGGTCTGTAGTCACTCCTCCTTTGTGGAGAGGGATGACTGTGAAGGATAGGATTAAGAAGGCTAATGAGAAGCTCCTCAAGGCTGTATTTACTTTTAATCGAAATAACTGTGTGTGTGTGTGTGTGTGTGTGTGTGTGTGTGTGTGTGTGTGTGTGTGTGTGTGTATGTGTCTGTATGTGTGGTAAAGTTGAAGATAAACTTATCTTGTAGGATATTGCCTATTTCCCCCCAGGTCTGAGTGAGTAATATCAGAAATGATAAGTTCATAGTAAAGTTACGCATATTTTCTTAGCTTACTGATCTAGCCAAAGAAGGATTTATAGTTATAGTCTCACCTTTACACTTCATGGTAGTACATTTATTTTTTTTTATTTAGGTGGGGAAATGGAAAATATTATTGCAGGAGATATTTATTTTCAAATTTCCCCCTAAATTTGGAGAAGATAAGGATCAATTTTGCAAAAGAACTATTTAAGTATAAGAAGAAATTGTAGGCGTAAGTAGCAGCTATGTTGATAGGGTCAGTGGGTGGAGGGTGAGTTTGTGATTTAAGTCATGAACAGCAGTGGTGGTTGCATTGGGAGTAGCAGCAATTCTACAGAAGAAGGAGATAACAGATTTGTAGTCAAGTGTATCAATGGACAGTAATAGACAGGGTAGGGTGCAAGAAGGAGTGATGGTTGTGATTATATTTAGACCTGTAATTGTATGATTGACAACTGCAGAATTGGAACTAACAACATCTTGGACATACTGGCCACATATTTAGCTAGTGATATAGATTTACCATTTGAAGTTTGAGTAGTTAAAGTCATGTAAAACAATAACTACCCAGTCAGTTTTGGAATCGAATTATTTAATCCATAAACTGTGAAATAATTCTTGATGATGGCAGGATACTGCTTAAGTACAGATTATTCATGGTCTCAGATGTATACATAGCAAGCTGTGTCATGTTGTATTGTTCTGTATGTCTCTTTGAGTAGAGCCTAAGGTCATTCATTGCTTCTAATGGATTCCCACCTAGTATATGCATCAATGTAACTATAGCCTGAAGGACCCCATTCTCAGCTTTTCCAATTTCCATTAGATATTTAGAGAAATCTCACAGAGGTATAGTATCCTCCTGAAGCAACTTTTAGTTTATTGGCATGGAGAGCCCATCAGGTGTACTGGTGGTCTCATGGGTGAATGTGCCTGCCATTGATAAGGCCACTACACCAGCAGGATATATCTTGGGCAAACAAGACTGTTCTGAGCTAAATTATGAACTGCACACTCTAACTACCACCTTCCTCAAGATCAGCATAAAAACTTAAAGGCACTGTTCATGTCTCTCCACTTTGTTTCAGATGGAGCAGCAATTCAGCTGAAGGTGAACCTTAATAACAGGAATATCATGTAAAGTATGTAGGAAAAGCAGATTGTGAGTGACAATTTTACCAGAATACTCCCATACGGCATTAGCAGACTGAATTATTATATAGGTAGTGGTCACAGGAGATATTATATCACACTGCAGGACATAAGCTGAAAGTTCCTTATGGGTCTCCTAGGATATCAGTTACAACTGGAATATATGATCTAACATCTAGCTATACATCACTCCTTGAGCAGATTTATGTCATGAAGTTAAAAACTAAATAAAGAAAAATACATTTAAAATGTAATTTCTTTGTTAAAATACTGCACACCTGAAATCACAAGTGATCACACTGTGGCCTGAAAAGCAGATATGATGAATGTTAGCAGACACAGTCTGATGAAAAATCAAAGAAGATACAATAGTAGCCTCTATTTAATACACTATAAGCCCCAAATGTGAAAGTGTATGTGTATCACTATTTTTCTATTTGGGTATACACAACTCCAAGAGTCTACTGCATTAGTTAAGGTAAATAGTTCCCTTAGCTCACCTTAATGCTTTGTCTATCAGCAATTGACTTAATTGTGGGTGTAGTTTAAATGAGGATGTTAAACAAATTGCTATTCTCTTTCCAAAATAATAATTTTGAAACCAACAATACTATTCTATAGTTTATGGTATCTTTTTTAAACACATTTGTATTATATTCAGCAATTTTATTTGTACTTTTGGCAGTGTTTGTTGCTACAACTAGCCACTGAAAGTTAATTACAGCTTACATATAGCATTTAACAACTTGTCATTATTAACCCTCTAAATCCACATACTGAAAATAACTATTCTAGCTTGTTTTGATTTCTAGATTAATTTAACAATGGTACTTTAAAACACTTAAACACAATTAACTGTTTACAATATAATACAAGACTAGGAATTAACTATTGAATGCCTTGTTTCATTATTGCTATATTACAAATTCTAACAATTGGATGATAGGCTTCATACCTTGTATTAGGTATACTTTATTAAACAGATCTATGCCTCATGTGCCTTGTTTTGTTTCAATGCCCTCTTCAAGCTCAAGTTCCATTACAGAAATCCATACAGCCCATTTTTTAAGGAAGCTCTGTTTTTGATCTCTAGTAGTTCTCAGCTCCATTTATTTAGTCACTTTAATCATCTTGTTTTTCCTCTCTTATTGAGGGTTTGTCTTTGGTTTTCTATTTTCTGATTATGGCTTCCCAAGCTGCTGTCAAAATTACATAGGATGCTTTCACCTTTCTACTACATCTTTACCACATAATATTTTACAACAACTGAAAGGGAACACCACTATACTGACTTACCATATTTTTCAATTAATTTTTGTACTGAAACAACTATGTAATACCAAAATCTATGTTCCCAAGAATGTCTTTCTGAAACTTCACATCTCCAACATATGTATCTTACTGATGTGAGTATCTTTCCTGTCACAGAGAGCTATATAAATACAGCACAAACATTTCCATGCAAAAAGAAAATTCTCACTTTATTTGGATACTTTGGATATATACAGGGATAAATCATATGCCCCTATCCAATAATATATGTTCGCTACTTTTAATTTTAATCTGCATGTGTTTCTCAAATCTCATATTGCCTTCCATGTTCTAGTTATTACTCTTTTCTGGTCTGCTTGACCAAATCTGGCCTCATTTATAAAATCTGAAATTTGAGCGTTAACGATTACTATCCAACTTATGTATAACTTTATTCAATTGCATGTGAAGGCTGATCTGATTTCAGTAACCCAAATATTTTTCTAGCTTTATCCCATTTTATTACCACATCTTCGTTTATCATATTCTCCCCAAATCTCAGTTCGTTGTACTTTCTTTTCCAAATCCTCATTACCTTTTCTTCTTTGTCTGTCTTATTTTGATCTATACTATAGCTTACTGGTCTTATTCTATATTTCCAAGGTATAACTGACTTTAAAGTGATTTCATGCTTAATATTTTTTTTGTATTTATGGCTGGACATAATCGTCTTTATATTCATTTCCTTAATTTGACCGATGCCCATATATAACCTTGCAGTTGCTTCATGAGGCACTATGTCTATCATGCCTTTCAATTTGAGAATATATTCAGAGACTTGAATCAGATATATTAATCTAAAATGTGTGGCCTTATATTATGCCTCTAAATCTCATAATCCCAAACCACACTGTTCCTTTGTCAATATTAATTTTTCTAGTTGCATTCTTTATCTTTTGTTAGCCCAAATAAGCTTCTTAATTTCTTTTTTAATATTATTACATATTTGATCTGATGGCTGATACATATTATTTTTTTATAAACAAAAAATATCTTTATTGAATATCAATTTTGGCACACATTGATGAAAACAAACCATACTGGCAGATATTCACTTGCAAACATTATATATCACATATAATCTTCTATACAATCATTGCCAATCAAACGTTACATAGTTCATTCAGTTCCTGTCTTCCTATAAATCTCATTCCTCCTCCAAAACATTATTCTGCATGTAATTGTTCCCAAAATTCCATTTGTTTCTATATATTTTCCCCTACCTTTTTCTAAAGATCCTACTTCCATTTTATTATCTTTGTTTCTATATTCACTACCAGTAATAAAATTGGTTAGGCTCTGATTTCCATTTTCTAGTATTTTTTTTTTTTTTTTTTTTTTTTTTTTTAATTTGGCAGTGACCAGAATTAAATTCAACAAAGTCTTACTATGTGAGTATTCAAATACTGTATCACAGCTCAAAAATAATTTCCTTAGTTACAACAGTTTACACACCCAGTATTTCAGAGTAGTATGCAGGGAATTTTTAAAGTTTGCCAACTCATTACAGTCCTCAAAAAATATGCTCTGATTATCTCTTTCTACCCAATCATATCTCCAGCATTTGTAATCTACCTGAGGAAAAATTCTTCTCAGTCTGCTTGGGGTATAGAAATACTTATGTAAACACTTCCAATCAGAAATCTTAAGTCTTTTAGACTTTGTTGCATATCTAAGAAACATGCATATATCCTTCCATTGTTTCTTTGTGAATTGCTTATCCAATATATCTTCCCAATCCTTTCTAACTTCCTCTGATTGATTCCTGTAGCTACCATGCAAAATTGTATATGCCCTACTAATTAACCCCTTTTTAATGGCTACTTCTGTTCTAGATTTAACTAATATCTCTACCAGCACAGGTCTTTCACTTAGGATCCCCTATTCCTTTCTCTTTATCTACACTCATATCAATCCTTGATGAAAAAGCAGTCTCTAACCTTCTTTCCAAATGTATTCTTGGTCTCTTACCATTCTATCACCTTTCCTCTCTAAATTATTTGCTCCAAGTGCCTTGATTCCTTTCCCAGCTTTCTCCAGTAAAGTCTACCTCCTGCATGCCTAATTTTTGTACTGGTTGATACATATCCCTGGCCTACATAAAGGACCAGTGGGCTCAAAAACATGTTCATCACTTGTATCTTATTGTTGATTTCCATAAATAAATTTTTTCATAGTCATATCTTACCTATGATATTTTGAGTAATTTATCCCCACATTTCTTCAGCTCAACATTCCATTTCAACAAAATTCCCCAAGTATCTCATCTTGCCATGAGCCCACAAAAAGGAGAAGTCATGTACTAAGTCGGTTGTTGAAGCATAATTCTTTGCTATTGCCATTGGCTTTCTTCACATATGCTATTTCCTGCAATACTAATAAAATATGTCACCTTATCAAATATAATTCCATTATTATGTTATGGATTGGTGACATAACATTATGTCATCCACAAATAAGGCAGTTTTCTCATTAACATTTTTTTCCCTTTTTATCCAGTTACATCCACAAACTCTTTACATTGAAGCCAGATAGACAATGCACATATAGTATAAAGCAAAGTAAAAAAATGTCAGAAAGGCACAGATCAAATTTTAATCTTGTATTCCTGTCAAGAGACCCATTTGAATGTCTTAGAAAAGTGACACCATTACCATCTTATTTTAATGGCAACTGTGGCTGGAGGGTGGGGATGATAATAACAGACTAATAGACAACTACAAACAATGATAATACCAGACATTCAACTCTAAGAGTGACGGTCTGTTATTTCATTTTAATTTAATTATTGTATTTATTTGTTTGTTTGTATTTTATTTACTGCTTATTTAGAACAATCTACTACAAGTTTAACAAGATGAAGCACAGTAACATCATGGAAAAATGAGTTCAGTACAAAATTTTATATATATATGTATATATATACATATATATATATATATATATATATATATATATATATATATATATATATATATATATATATATATATATATATATATATATATATAAAACTATTTTATTTTATATTTGTTTACCGGGAAAGTCTGACTTGGAACAAAGCTAATTTTCAGTGGCAGCCCTGGGAGAAATGCAACAGATGCATGCCTTTACAACATGGGAGGAACCTGGAGCATCAGGCGAAAACCCACATGACACAGGGATGACATGCAGACTCCACACAGAAGGCACCCCAGCAGAGAACCAAACCAGAGAACCTCTTGCTGTGAAGCAATGATGCTACCATTGCACCACTGCACCATCTGTACACATATAAAACTAAATAAGATAAACTGAGGAAAATGTTAAGTATCACATTAAAACTAATGTTCATAACACAGATGATTTAACAACCAAGCTGAAGTACCCAGGAAAGAAACAGCCAGCACTAGAAAAGTCTGATGTTTTAATAAAGCCAAAAAACACAGTGACACACATTAATGCATACACTGTAGTAAAAAGCAAACTGGGTACTTCAGCTTGGTTATTTGGTTTTATTTGGTACCTGGAACCTCATTGCTACAGATGATTTAACAGTTATTTTTTCTGTTCATTTAAAGAGTAAAACTAAAGTAAAAAGTACAAAGAAAAATGTAAGCTAAATTAAAGGTATTGGTGGCTTCAGTGGTGATTTGTCAGCTGAAGGCCATTCAGTCAGACTTGAATGACTAAAATGTGTTATAAGGCTCTCACTTAAACTTCTTAGTATTAAAATCATTGTTCCATTATATAAGGTTTTGCAGCCTCAGTGTTTAATCAGAAAGTATGGTATACAGGATGTGCAGTCCTCTGTAAATGGAACCTATGTGCCTCCTTCTTCATAAAGAAAAAGGAAAGCGTTTCACTAAAGCACTGTTTGGTCAGGTGATTTAGACTGAAAGACATTTGTAACAGTGGTCCTCGAAGAAATGACTAATATCTCTAAATAAGAACAAGAAGAACTTGCAAACCAGCTGACTCTTAATACAAAACTAGTACATTAGGTAACCAGTGCATATTGATCACCACCACAGCAGTTTGCGGGAGATGTTAGACTCAAACTAATGAGGAAAGACCACAGCAGCTTTCTTCTGAGAGGTACTCCTTGTCAAATACCTTTATATATGTAGAATTATGTCTTGTTATTCCCCGGTAACTTGCATAGATTTGTGTCTATTGGGTCCCAATTATGTGAATTCCAAGTATCAGGAATGTTAATATCCAGCATAGCTGGTATCATTCTAATATAGTGAATAGTATACAGTGGCCAACCATGTGTCCAGCATTGAGCAGATACATGCTCACAGGTGACTGACGGGGAAGGAATATAAGCTTTGAGACTAGTGCTTACAGAACAGAATGTGCGCTCATAGATTTTAATTCCTGCCTGATGCACACATACATACCAACTTGCACAAGAGACAAGAGTTAGGACTATTTTGTCTGGCTGACTCCAGTTACTATATTGCTAATTTTTCCTAATTATCCTTCACCCCAGTAATAACGGAATGAGAGTAATTTGCAGTGTGTCTGTCTGTCAGAATAGCTAAATGCAGTTTTGTTGCATATAAAAAGGGCAAACAAAGGTTACTGAAAAAATGAGAAAGATTGTAATGTGCGTTCATATTTTGTATAATTTTAAAATAATTATTTAACCCACACAGAGTGTGGAATTAGTTATACCTCCTGTTATGGGCAGGATGCATACGGGGTGGGGGGACCTCAGAAGGGTACTGATACTGTAACACCATGTGCAAATGAAAATGAAAAATACATACTTCTCTTATATTCATATTTTCCCTTGGACAGTATGATGTGACAGACCAATTCAATTACATTTTCAAATACATGAGCTTTAAAGCTTTTGGCTTCTAATGTGAAACTGAAAATAACAATTTACACATACTTGTAATCAGAGTTTAAATTTCATTGGATTACTTTAATCTCTATATTTAAAACTACTGTAATCTAGGCCACAGTTTACATATCCTTAGGCTTAGCTGTTTAGACAAGCAGAACATGAATACAGTCAATGATTCTCTAGTAGATTAAGAAAAAATGTATTACTTAATGAAAGGCTATGTGTCTTACAAAGCTTTTAAGGTAGTAATTTTTGATTTGCTTAAGATAAAGGTATTAGGTTTTATGAGAACTAATCTTGTCTGTAAAGTTTCCTTTTTTAATTTATTGCACTTTCCTTCAAGTGAAGAAAAACATAGCACAAAGCAAATATATTTATCACTTAGTAAATGTATTTAATTAAGTCCAGATATGTAAAGTGAAAGAATGAAACAAAAACATGTTACTTGTGCATTGTTCTTATAATTGATATCACATCTAAATAACTGATTCTCAAATAATGAGGCATACCTTACTGTGAAGGAGGGAGTTACCTTTGAGCGATCAAAACACTAACCTTCAGCTCATCATTTTCTAAAAGATGAATATCAAACTTTGGAGTGTTGAAACTCACAAAAATCACAATTCTTTTTTTTTACATCGATTAAGCCCCCTGCACACTACATTTGATGGCTCTATCTCCACACCACTGCATATTATATATACCAGCTCCATAGTCACACTAAATATAATACAAGGGGAATCTCCAAAAAATGGTCATCCTACTCATGCACACATCATTTCATAGAAACTCACAATAATATAAAATACACAAATTAATGCTACTCATCTACCACTGCTGCCATGAAATTTAACTGTGTAAATATTCCATGACAGAGATCTGTGTGAGCCACAGGAAAAGATGTAGAGGTCAAGCTCAAAAGTGTAGCATATAGTGCAAGTAATTAACACCAGATTGTGAAGAGATTTACCTGCAGAGAGACTCCACTTGCATGTTGGAGATGAATAGCATCCCTGGTGCAGTAACAGACTTCAGCCTGTAGTATATCTAATGCCACCTGATATCATTTTGAAGTGGAGGACAGTAATTGCATTCTTACACATACTGCTACTACTGATTGGGTGAGGAGGGAGACAGTATTGCAAGTGAGAGGCTGAATCGCCAGCTATTCTCCAACTTCATTGGTTGTTTGAGGAAGTTTGGCACAGAGCAAGTGGTTGTTTCATAAATGGAGGTTCATCTGATCAGTACAGTATAAGTCACCTGTATATTTGTTGATTATTTCCTTTTGCTGAGGGTTGGGCCTTTTAAAGTATTCCTGAATCAGCTCAGAAAATACAAAGTGTAACAGTTGCAGTTTATTTTTATTGGCAGTATTCTGTAACAGACAGCATTTTCACAGTTTGGTACATGATGACACCAAAGGCAGCTTGGTGAGAGTCTCACAATTGAAAAGTATTACACTTTGTAAGTATATTACTTAATAATCTTTATCTTTTTCTTTTTCTTGCATCTTTGTAAGTGCATCTGGAAACACTGAGACCACATTGTGCAGTGATCCCCCATTGTAATATTATTTAAAAATACACTGTTTATTACAAATACTTGTGAGCGCTTTTAAACAACACAACCTAACTTTATATGGTCACAAATAGTCCAATAAATCAATTAGGGATCATAATTAATTAATCATTGTGCTAAATTTTTAGCTTCAAACACACTCAATATCATTATCATAGATATTAAATGCCTATTGCAAGTAAAAGAATAAATAATAAATAAACGTATATAAACATTAAATTCCAATTACATGTATAAAATACACAAATTATTATACTTAAAATTTTGAATAAAAACTCAGTGTTTCGTTTGGATCTTTGTCTGAAGAAGTTAGAGTATTTTATCTAATGAAAGTGCTCACAAGTATTCGTAATAAACAATGTATTTTTAGTGTCCTTGGAGCCTGCTCTTGTGTCATTTTACTAGTTTCTTATTTTTTGGTAGTTTTTGTGTCATTGTAATATCCTTTGTAAGTGCATCTGGAAACACTATGACTACATTATGCAGTGATCCCCCAATAAGTCTAGAAGACACGTGAGGGTCAGCTACAAGTTTATCAGCTTTTTAGTGTCATGTGCTTTTATCTCATTCTTGAAAGCATTGTTAGTATGATAGTGCACTTTTCAATGGATATAACAATATATGTAAGTAAAATAAATATATGATACAAAAACTCACTTTTACTCTCTTTTTGCAGCAGGCACAAATACACAAGAATGCAGACATGAAGCAATACCTTTTATTGGATCAAGATAAGTTTTGCAATTAATCACGCTTTCGTGCTCACATGAGCTCTTCATCAGGAATTTGCTGCAAACTGATATAAGAATTCAGTGTATTAGGATCTACCACTTGCCATTCAGAAATGACACACTATACTCTTTTGCATGTAAAGAGAAGGCACTTTTTGTGCCATACTTTGTTGAGTAGGATGTCCTCTTATAACTTTTTTGGAGTTATGTCCTCCCTGAAATGACACGTGGAAGAAAGTAAGGTACAGCTATAGAAAGAACATGTACAGCTATAGCCAAACACCTCACTGTGACTAGAACTACTTAGACTGCAATGTGAGTGTGTGAGCTAACTGTAGGAATAGAAGATCTGTATTCAATTGAAATACAAGTTGTTGCATGCATATTGATTTAAATTAAAAGCATAGTTGCTGCAGTACTGAAACAATGGACGATAATGTCTGCACCTCTGAAGGAGTAACTTGCTTTTCTTACCGAGGGTGCTTTGTTATCATATGCAGATAGTCTTATGAATTCATTAAGGGGGTGGCCATGCAGAATAATATAGAGCAAAAGAGGTATTAAATACTTAAAAATATTGTTCGTGTTTACAAAGTAAACTACAAATTAAAAATCTAGAACTAGGGAAGTACTGAAATAAAATACTGTATATAGATTTCTCCAAAGGTAAAAGTACCAAAACCAACACAGCTGTAGGTAAAATACAAGTAAAAAACGTTAATAAAAATAAAACAGAGTAAGCGCTTTCACGGTATGCTACCACCGCTGTCTTGGTTCCTTTAAGAAAATCAGTGGTCTTACTGTTGTCTTAATTGATTGATTTATTTATCTGTTATTTAAGTGCTTTAGAAGTTTCTTGTGATCAGTCTGATGAAGTGGTGGTAGCATACCATGAAAGCGCTTACTCTGTTTTATTTTTATTAAAGTTTTTCCTTGTATTTTACCTGCAGCTGTGTTGGTTTTGGTACTTTTATCTGTTTTATTCTGTCACTTTTCTTGTACAGTTCTTTATTTTACTCTCGACATACCATTTATATTATTTCTCCAAAGGTATTTGTTACACTTTAAAAAATAATACTATTATAATCTTCTCATAATTTTGGACTTGATAGATAAAGATAGTTCAGCTGCCAAGATTTTGTATACATTACACCTACTCAAACAACCAACTAAAGCTTATGAATTACTATATACATATAATGTTTATGAACATATGGATATTTGGATAAGTTAATTCAACAGTGCTCCTGTATCACTCCTGAGAAAGGACACTTGTGTCTAGTGAGTCTACCCATTAAAAAAATAGTGCATTTGTATTTTTAAAGTTAAGTCGATTGCTATAAAGATGTTTTATATGTAGATACCCAATATAGAAAAATTGATCATAACCCATAAGAGTAGTTAACAGAGTTAGATGCAGATCAAATGGAGGGGACCTAGGGAACTTATAGTGGTATTATGTAGATGTATAAATGCAAATATGCACACTGTGTTTAGAATGCCACCTTTTATTGCCTTGACTCATAAGAATAGACTGTATCAAGGGCAAAATATGTACAAAGTAAGTTGGCATCTTTTTTATTATATACAAGTGGGTATAATACACTGTGGTGTACTTGGTGTTCTATTACTCCTAATATTGTGTGTGTTAAGTTGTGCTGTGTAAAATGAAAGCTGAGCAATATATCAGAAAAGCAAGACTGTGCATTGAGTAAAGTAGCAATATTTGATTATGTTTGTTGGAGGCCAGTACGTTATCTCCTTGAGACCAGTGTACTGGCTTGTGTCTTGCTTGTGAGTTGTCTACATTGTGAGGGTTAATTACACATGTATCTGCTCACTGAGCACTCTGGTTATACAATGGGGTAAGACTGCATACAAAGCTTTGTAACTCTATATCCAAACTCTTTACTCTCCGTGTGTTTAGTTCTATGAATCACACAGGGATTTAGTACTCCAGATCCCTATTCCAAGGCATACAATGTTTATAAATAGCACCAATGTAGAGCACTGTGAGTGGGTCACTAATCCTAACAGAATTCTTATGTGTTTGAGACATGGTTGCCAAGAAATTCACTATGAGAGCAAAGCTCGACAGGTGAATCTTGGCATCTATGTTGAGAACACATAACATTACTGTTAGGATCGGTGACATTATCATAATTTCGTACTGCATGAAGCTTTATTTCTTTCATGCACTACTAGTTACAGTAAAAAGAAAAAAAGAGTGCCAAGTGTTTTAGCGGCTTTCAAAGCCGTGAAGCACATAGTGAGTGCTATCACAAAATGAGCACCTCTTAAATTTATACTCACCTTCCATGCTTATCAGCTGTCCAGACTTTTGCAGAATGCCCAAATTCCTGCCTCATATGTTTGATCTGTTCCTCATAAAGTCTGTAGTTTTGGACAAACTACTGAGGATTAAAGACACTAAATAATGACATGCATTTAGGATTCAAACTTTGTATCGTTCGAAAATGCAAGCAAACCCATATTTTATTGTTCTAATAACTTTCTAAGTTTATAATAGGAAGTCAGAACATATTACCAATGGACAGCAGGCAGAATCAAGTCTCCTCCACTGCTGCTGTCATTTTATGGTCAGTCCTGGCAGATTTTACTGCCTAGCATAGGACTTGGCCTTAGCAACTTAAGCAGAGGATACATAACATTTAAGGTCGTATCTCGTACCACTCTAGTGCTTAACTGGTTTGCCTTTTTCAGAATATCAGAGTGTAACCATAGCACTCCATGTGCTACAATGCAGTTAAGTTCATTATAAAGAAAACTACAGTGATAGCGGAAGATGTTATGTATAATACAACATATATGAAAGACAATGAGAACTGAAATTACAAGTACTGAAAACATTGCTCTTGCTCCAAAGTTAATGTAAGCAATTACATAAATACTCACTAGGTTTATGTGTACAATTAAAATCTGTATTCTGCAAGGCATTCTTCAATTTCATTTAGTTTTTTACAAATATGACAACTTGGAGAGGTAGAAACTTTTAACTTCCAAGTTACTGACTGAAAATGTTCTTGTTTTCCTAAAGAAGCTTAAGGACTATTATAATCAGAAACTGTGTAGATATTCAAAAAATAAAGGGATAGCCAATCAGCTATTGCATTCCAGAATGATTGTCCAGAGGAAGAGTCCCTTTTTGAGGAAGTAGGGAGAGTTGAATGAAGATTTTCTTGTATGCTGTTGAACTTTTCAATTGGACCATGCTATTTGTTCTTCACTCCTTCCTCACCTTATACATTTCATAAAATGCAGAAGGCAATTGGGCCATATGGCCATTTATACCTTGCAACTCCCACCGCTTAGACCTTACCTCCTTTTTCAAGAGTGAAAGGTCAGATATACTGGTGGTAAATTTATGAATATGAATCCAGCTGCCTAATGCATTCTAAAATGAAGAGAATGTGTTACATTTTTTGATCAGAAGAGGAAGTTTGTATCAGAGAAGTCATTATTTTACAAATCTGTCTCTCCACCATAATTTGTTAGTTTGCTGAAGCAGGTTTATACCTCTATATCTAGTTTTTGCTGAATGTTTGATTTGTGGATGAATAATAGATCTTGGACTCCTAGAACCCTAATCTCCTAGAAGGCAAGGAAGAGTCTATAGGATACTGAATTTGGGGAGAAGGACTCCAGCCTCTCTTGATACTGAAGTCCTTTAGTCTCATTGTATTGTTTGTCAGCAACCTTTTAAGTGTCAACTGCTTGATATGTTTAGTAAGGTACATCCCAAAGGGGCACTATATTCTGTGATGGGCCTGAACAGTGCAGAATATAGAAATCTAAAGACGTCTTCAGATGTAAAGAATATACACTCTGTGATCATCTCTGTCAGTTAGAAGGATTTACTGACCACTGTTGTAACCTGATGATCAAAGCAGAGGGTAGGTCTCTCACAACATCTCTGTTTTAAAACTGGGTGTTTTCTACACTATAAGATGAGTGGACGGTTTGTTTGCTGAGTGCAGCAATATTGTTTTAGTATTTTTGTTTTAGTTCATTTTCAGTGTAGTACCTGTTAGTTTACATGTTCACTTTGTAGTTTTGGCATATCAGAAGGTGATTTAAGTTTAAAACTCAGTTTACAATCATTAACAGACTCGATTAACTGGAGTTTTTCATTTCTGATTTGGGGATGAGAGAAGAATATGCTCAATAGCAGAGGACCCATCCCAAAACCCTGTGGTACCTCTGGTTAACTTCAAACTCTCTGAGGGTATGCCTGACACCTTTAAAATGTCATTTATGTCCCTCAGATAATTAGTTATCCATCTAATTACATAGTGATTGAGCCGGAACACATTTAGCTTGTTAATAAAGTGGGCATGTAGTATAACATCAAATATCCTGGATAATCGTTTGATGTTGACCTAGGCTTGTGGATGTTTAGTTTTGGTATATTTTTGAATGATCTCTTTCATCTTATTCTAGTGTTTAATTGTGCAGGTAGATCACCAGGTTGGTTTATGCTTTCTCTTCCCTTTTTGTTTAGGGACTAACAGATTTATACAGTTTTCTAGGTGAATATAGAATTTATTTGCATAACTATCAGCCATGCCAGCATTTTGTTGAATATGTGTTGAGATGGAGTACAATTACGCTTGAAAATAGATAGTTCATCACAGAATTGTAGGAGGTTTGTAATTGTTTAATATTATACATCATTGGATGCTGAGATATTAGGGATTTTGAAAGAAAATATTACCAGTTTGAAGTCAGACTTGCCTGGGGAAGTTTGTACAAGTGGGATAACAGCATGTTTGCAAGGACCACATTTGGTACTCTAGTGGGCTCATTGACTGTATGATCCAGGGAATTTTTGTTCGTGAAACCTAGAAGTTATTGGGCATAGCCTACATTTGAGGTATAGGTCTCCTAATTTATTGATGGTTAGTTAAACTTACCCATGATTATAAAATTTTTATGTATATGGAGTTGATCCAAAGCATGTAATAAATGTAAATTTTTTTTTGGAGGTCATGGGGGGAGGTCCTATAACATGCTATGATCCAATAATTAGTTTTAGCATGAGATGAATTTCAATAAGTTTGGCTTGTTGGTGTCTGGGAATCTGTCCTGAGATGATGTGGACTTTAATAAATACAGCAGAGAGTCAATTATCCCAACTAATTGGGATCTAGGGTAGTTCAGATAATCAAACCCTTCGTATAATCAAACATATATTGAACTGACCAAAAACTTCTAAAATCTTGCGTTTTCTGCACACAGGGACTACACTCTTCAACCATTCAGTGATTCCAGTGGGCAATACAGAGTATTTTTCGCACACGAGCGAGCCACCAACTCAAAAAATGCACAGAAACAAATATGTATACTGTTTACATATTTAGACTTTATGACTTTTCCTATCTGAATACGTTGAAAGGCTGTGTTCTGATAATTGACATTTCGGATATCAATGTTCGGATAATCGACTCTCTGCTCTACAGAAACTCCACCAGTTTCCATTGGTTGTATAGGCTTTCCAGGTACATAACCATAGTATAGAGAAGGTGCATTCTGTACTTTTAGATATGGTTTCATTAATAACACATACTTGAATGTGCTCCAACTACAGTTGGACTTCAGTGGTATGCAATTAGTTATTTTGATTCCTAGCAAAGAGGAGCTGCTCCTTGATATTGTCTGGTGCTGCATTTGTTATGTTTTGTGGGCTAGAAGATCCATTAGAGAAATTCTGCCTAAAAAGATCCCATGGGAGCGCAAAGACATTAGTCACTATGGAAGTATACCTTCCTTAACAAAGCAAGTATGGCTCTACAGCAGTTCATCCTTTGCTGACACATACTTGATATATTTTGAATAACATTAGTTCTTTGTACCTCAAAATCATTCTTTATGAAGGTAGGTTTCTGCTCAATACCAAGAGCCTTTCTTGCATTTCTGACATAGATGGAGTGCTCAGAGATGTCTCTGCATTCCAATTTGCATTTTTGGGCCAGGTTATTTAGACCCACCTGGACCATCACCATCTCATAGCCATACTTGTACATCCTTAGAAGTCTTGAGGGACCTTGAGACATTGAAGATCTTGACACCTGAAAGACAACTCACTGCCATCCTTGTAGGAGTGGAGTCTCTGTGTCTTTCTATGGAGTCACCCATCACCAGTGTATTATTATTTTTAGAGGGTTTCAGTGCATTTGGTATGGGCTAAGATTGTTCCTGGTAACTCTTGGTTGTGGATGTAATAGTATGTGTTTTTTTTTTAACTTCAGCTGAGAAGTGGTCTTGTTTGACCTTGATGTCTTAAGCAATGATGTTTTACCATCTCAGCATGATACTTTTATATGAATTGTGTATAGTACTGCAGGGATGTGTGGTGATCACAGACTACATTTTCTGTGAGAGTAATACCTCCATCCTAGCTAAATATTTACATTTCTGACAGGTAGTTTGTGATCGGTGAAGTAGTAGTTCATTATCAATGAGCATCAGTTAGTTGTTATACTGCTTGAGTATGTCAGGTATAATGAGACTGGTAACAGAGGGAAGACAATCTGACTCACCTTTCATTTAGTTAAAAAGTGTATAAATCCATCTGTGGATATAAGGCTTACCCGAACATTATTATAAGACATATATGTACATCTTTAGTATAACAGTTAAACTACTGCAAGTGCTCTGCTAAGGTAGATGCAGCAACTTAACTGGGGCCTGTTAAATAGAAATGTAGCTCCTTTAGTACAACCTGCTAATGGGTGTTGCTCTGACTAGCCTTTTTAGAGTAAATCTTCATTTGAATTGCCTGCATCTATCAAGTGCAAACTGTAGCTCAGAGCAATATAAAGAAGCTAGACAAACCAATTAAAAACAGCTTTCAAACAACTTTTTATTCTAGCCAAAAATGCTGACTTCCTCGAAACAGCAGCAGCTTATACTCTCTCACAGAGTAATCATAGCTATTATATCAGCTATCTCTCAGACTGCTCACGCACTCAGCTACACCTTTGCTGTGTTAGTAACAAAGTTATAAGTAGCAAAAATGGAGGGAAACAATACAGTAATTAGTGGATTCAGACAGGTGACTGTATAACACAACACATAATTTGCCAGCAAAGAAAACAAAACCAAACGCTCAAAACTATTTTGAATACTACCAACAATGACTGAGTCAGTTAAAACAGAGAAACAAGCAGATTTAGCATATAAAAGCAACAGCGTTGTTTATGAATTATTTCTGATTACTGCATAAACACAGTACATTGATTTCAGCATCTTCCTTCAATAAAATGGAGGATTAGCCACAACAAAAGATATCCATGTACTAGAACAAACCTAAGAGTACTAAATGTCCACAAAGGCACAGACAACGAACTAGAAGAAAAAGTGAGCCAACAGGGACCATCATGTTGTGCATAAACTAAAAACTTTGAAACTAGCCGTTAAGGGGCGTAGGTGAATGGGTCGAAAGTCGATTGGTGTTTAGCACTGACTTGGAGGTGTGCACAGTGGTACTGTTTTCATTGGTCATTTTACAACTGGAGGACGGCCATGAGAATGAAGTTTCTTACCTTTTTATTTTATGATTGATCTTTCATTGGTCAGTTTGTTTTTTAAATAAAGAGGACTGGATTGCCCTTGAAGTATCTGAAGAAGGGCATTTCATGTCTGAAAGCATTAATCTTGTTTTTTGTTTTTTTAATACATTTTTTAGTTTATGCACAGCATGTTGGTCCCTGTTGGCATGCTTTTTCTTATATTCATGTACTGGTAGGAAAAACTCCCATTTCACAAAATGTAGTATATAAATGATTAGACCATAAAAAATCATTTTAGCAGGCAGATCTAGGAGACTCATTCTGATGACATCCCTGCAAGAGGAATAAAGACACCTTGATGAAGTTTCAAGTTCATTCAGTTTAGTAGTTACATAGATTAGTGTTACTATATTCTTTTTTTTCACAAACAGTATAGACATAATTACAAAGACAATGCTGTTCAATTCAAAAATACATGTGTTGAGGGCTTGGAAGGGCTTATAAAATGAGATGAACTATTAAAAAAAAGGGAAGGAAGGAAGAAAGAAAGAAGGAACTTTAACCTGGAATTAGTATCTGCTGCTTTAGACTTCGCAACATTGCCGTGAAACAAAATGACCTTGAACTGCTTACATTGTTGAAATGTTGTAGGTTGTGCATATGGACATTTAGTTAAATGTATACTTTGATTTCTGAGTTGTAAATAAATAATAGTTTTACCTGTCTTTGGCTCCACAGAAAAATATGGCTGTCCTTGTAAAATGCTATATGTCACCCTGGCACTGTTTCCATAAGTTGGATCATCTGCATCTGTAGCCACCACCTGCAGTACAGAAGTCCCTGTAAGTAAAATAACGTGTTATTACTAAAAATGCTCTTTTGATAAAATAAGCAGGTCTTCCAGTACAATAATATCAGTGTGTAAAATGTTCTAAACAAGCATATATGGATTTTCAGATGGGAGAGCTCAGCAAGTCATCAAACCTTTAATAAATAGCATTGCTTCCTAATGACTGCTTTCAGTTCTATAATCTTACAGTGCACTGATTACCTTCCATTTAAATTAGCTTCCATTCTCATTGGCATAATGTACTTCTATTTCATTCCAGCTCCAGTAATAAAACATCATTAATTACTGGCATGTTGAATTATAAGCATGAAAATAGTTTGCTGAGTCTAAAAATGCCATGTATATTTCAGGAATCTAATTATAGTGTTTTATTTGGAAGAACCATGACCTCTTAGAATTATTATAATATCTTATAACATTTATGTCTATGTGCAAATTCAACAGTTGACCTTCTCATCATGAGTCTGTACTATTTAAGGTCATTGCCTTGTTCTGAATTTGACAGAAATAACATTTAACACTGCTTTAGTTGTGTGAAAAATAGCAAGTTAATTTGTTAAGCATTTGCTTCTGAGTTATAAAGCCCTTATATAGCATAATGTCATGTGATGCTTTCTGGGCACTATTAAATATTTTAATGACAATACGGTGCACTTTTCACATGGGTGCAGAATGGAAAAGTGAACAGTCTCCTGTACTTAGCCTCGGAGATTCTAAGCCTAACAGTACTAAAGTGCTCTTTTGGTGCTACAAAGCAGCCACCTTTAGAATTATTACATTTCACCACTTAGTAAAACCAGGTTATAATGTAAAAAGGTTTATAATCATTTTATGAATAAAACTTATAATTTGTAATTTTGCTTTGCATTTGGCAAACAAAGGATGCATCATCAGAAACTAATGTGTAAGCTAAGACATATATAATTATGACAAGTAATCTGAATGATACTAAATTACTGTAAAGTTAGAAATTTTAATAAAAAAAAATCAGTTTTCTTAGTCATCAGAAAGCTTCTACTGTTCACTAATATATATGCCATTAGTAATTATGTTATGTTATTTATTCCATTTTTCACAGCTGCAGTTGTACACGTGCTGTTTGGCTGTAATACATTTAGAAAGAAAAATCGCTATTGCATCTGAAAATTAATATAGTAAACCTCACAAAAATTCCTCAACTGGGTATTTTTTTAAAACTTACATACTTTATGCCATCCCATAATATCATCTTTTCATGTCAAACATTGATTTTTTCCCCTTTGATAAATTCATGAAGACAAATTCGAAATTCATAAATGTTACAGCAAGGTCTCATGGCAACCTTTATGAAATCAAAGCAGCCCTAAGATAGTGCTTCTGCAGGCAGACATGTAACACCATGTTGGGCTGGCTCCATGGCCATGCTACATGCTAATGAGATCATTTGTGGGGGCAATGAATTTGCTAGTTTGAGGAAAGAGGTGTTTGCAAGTTAACTATGTGATTTCCCCAGAACTGTTCCAGGAAAGGCATCTTATATGCCTAATGAAACATAGAACTGCATTGCTATATAGATTAGGATGGCTGCTCTTTCCATGTTGCAGTTGTAAGCACAGTTGAGGTAAGTGCTGGGAAATTTAGTCATAAGGTATAGTTGGGAGGTGTGTGTGTGTGTGTGTGTGTGTGTGTGTGTGTGTGTGTGTGTGTGTGTGTGTGTGTGTGTGTGTGTGTCTGCGAGGGGCTGCAAGGTTTAGTGTATGTGTGAGTGTTAGTGTGCCTGGAAGGTACAGGTAAAAGATTACTCCTAATTCTCGTGCAGTAATGGAACTTTACCAGCATGGGGATTGGGGATTGGGGTTGAGGGTGGGGACAGGGATTATTCCACAATTCTCATGCCTTGATATCACCTTCACAGTATGGGGAACAGGTGGTAGGGGACAGTAGTCATCAGAGATTACTCTAAATGTCAGTAACCTTTGAAGGAAAACATAATTTGTTTCAAAAAACTAAGGGGTAAAAACTTTGCTTTCATTACAAAGTCAAGTAACCCAAACTGCCCTCACAGTCATGATGGCAGAAATGGCTTGTCTCTACAGAGTAGTATTTGTTTTCTATATATTGTTTGATTAAGCCTAAAAGTCCAGACAATCAGTAAGTTTATGGCCACACTGGAGGGGACAGAAGGAAGGACATGCAGCAAATGCCTCATAGTTTGAAAAATTTCCAGGTGGAGGGGGTAGGGGGTTAGCTTATAAGTCCAGTATCATTATGATTAAGTCTACTGATCTTACTTGAATACAGCACATAGTTGCTCATTGCATTTTTAGTTGCATTGCAGAATATTGTGATTATTGTAATATTCCACTCATGCCAAAAATGCACAATCTCAGAGTTAGCTTATAAAGAGCAAGGGAGTTTTGTGGCACATCCACCAAAATAAGGAGCGTGGGATGCTTGGCCACTGACAAACTATTTATTTTTGTTGGTGATTAAAGTTAACCATATTTCAGCCATAGAAATACTGATTAGTGATTAAAGTTAACCTTATTTCAGCCATAGAAATACTGATTAGTGATTGAGAATCTCTTTTTCTCTGCCAAAAAAAGTTTAAATGCAATTGTCAATAAAAAATTCTGAGTTAGAAATAAAACTGATTTAGTTCACTGTAAAATTTCCTGCATAGCCAATGTGGTCTGCACTAAGACAGCTGAGTAGCAAAGAAATGGCACACACACCGAGAAAAGGATAAAAAAATGATTTCATGTGAAGAAATTGCACACAAGGCTGGGAAGCTTGCCAACAGGATGTGAGACAATGAAAGGAGAGAAGCCTGTATGAAGTGGCATCCAGACCATGGCTACATGATATGTTCAGCAGTATGATGAGACAGCTACAGTAATGACATATCTGCAACTGTGACTGAAATATGTAGTTTGTGGATTTGAATTTTGAAGTTATGGTTTGGGAGAAAGGGAAATGAGTCAAGAATAGTGGGCTATCAAATATGGTACACACACAGACTGGCAGTGTCATACTGTGACAGTGCCTGATGCCCCTAATCACACCCATATAGTATTTCCAGATAGGTGTGCATGTGTGTCATGTGTGTGTGTGTGTGTGTGTGTGTGTGTGTGTGTGTGTGTGTGTGTGTGTGTGTGTGTGTGTGTGTGTGTGTGTGTGTGTGTGTGTGTGTGTGTGTGTGTGTGTGTGTGTGTGTGTGTGTGTGTGTGTGTGTGTGTGTGTGTGTGTGTGTGTGTGTGTGTGTGTGTGTGTGTGTGTGAGTGTGTGAGTGTGTGAGTGCATATGCTTGCTTGTGCATGCATGCATGCCGTCTGCAAATGTCCAGATAACTTGCACCCTGGACACAGAAAGAATAAAGTTTGGTGCTATGTAGCAGGCATGTCACATGGTCCATGGTTGGACTCCCTCTGCCTTTATCTATCTACAGTGTGTCTCAGTGTACACATTCCTGTGTATACCGGAGGGCAGGGTTATGCCTACAGTTGCTTCCCATCACCTAGCTTGTAGGTTAAGGTGTCAGTTCCCAGTGGGAATGGCTGGAAAGTGAAACAACTGTTCCTTGAGTTCTTGATGAGTTATCTCCATGGTGAGTAGAACCATGGGAATTCACAGTGAAACAATAACCAAATTATATGCATAAGAAATATTAGCATAAACCTAAATAAAGCATAAAAGTTCATTAAAGAAATGAATTACCAGAATAAAAAAGATTCAGTGTTACATCAAAATTGGAGTTCAAAGCCATACATGAAACATTCCATTCACAAAACTCTATGTATACTAGCTCACTCCTTATTCAGCAGTTACTTGAACAATTATTGTAACCTATTAAAAATGTGATAATCACTACTTTAATAAAAAAGGAAAGAGTAAAACACAGAAAACAGATCATTTATAGCATTTACTGTCTGTTTTTCCTCTGTTTTCTGCAAAAAAGAAAAAAAAAAAAAAATCTTGTTTTCCCGCCTTACTGAACTAGAATAGTCCAGTCTTCAGAGTTTGCTGATCTCTGGGCTTTGTCTTGGTTCCTGTGCTATTCCATATCCTTATTTGGATAAAGGGAAGCGTCTTTGTTCACCAGTGGGAGTGGGGAGCACTGAGAGGCCTATTTGTCCCTAGAGGAGTGGTTCCAGCCAGAAACTTGTAGTCTATTGGCCATTTTGGGTCAATTCCTAGCTCTTTTCAGCCCCCTGTAATAAAGCCCGCTTTAGCGCGCTTTTTCGCTTGTATTCAACTCAGCACAGCTCCTCGTGGTGCCCTGCAGAGTTTTACAAGCAGCAGAGAGCAAAAGAGTGACTTTTTCCTGATTTAAGTATTTTTTTCTGGCTTTTTGATTATTTACTGCTTAGCGACTGCATTTTCGCCTGTTTATACAGCTCTGCATTCTACTTAAACTGTTTTTGTTTTGATTAACTGTTTTGCACTTTTAAAAAAGTTATTTGTTGCTTAATTTTACCTGTAGGCTAACATACTCAAGTGCGCTAGCTGTTTAAAAGCATTTATAGCATTTACTGTCTGTTTTTCCTCTGTTTTCTGCAAAAAAAAAAAAAAAAAAAATCTTGTTTTCCCACCTTACTGAACTAGAATAGTCCAGTCTTCAGAGTTTGCTGATCTTTGGGCTTTGGCTTGGTTCCTGTGCTATTCCATATCCTTATTTGGATAAAGGGAAGCTTCTTTGTTCAACAGTGGGAGTAGGGAGCACTGAGCAGCCTATTTGTCCCTAGAGCAGTGGTTCCAGCCAGAAACTTGTAGTCTATTGGCCATTTTGGGTCAATTCCTAGCTCTTTTCAACCCCCTGCTATAAAGCCTGCTTTAGCGCGCTTTTGCATGATTTAGCGCGGAGTTGCCCATAGAGCACCATCGGGCAACGCCGATTAAAGTATTTCTGGCTCCGTAAAGTCTGCTCTTCAATTTTTCCCTTAGAACTTCTCTACTTGCAATCTAAACAGTCTATTCTCTATCTCAAAAGCTCAGCACTTGCTCCTAAAGCATTTTTATATAGGTAAAGTACTTATATACTAAACAAAGTACTACATTAGCCTAGAATGCCCTTGAGTACCCATTTCCCTATAGGTCCCTTCTGACTCAGTTACACAGCAAACTTTTTCACTTTTTCTAACATGTCGAAGGGTCAGTTGCTAGCGTCCTCTCCTGTTCAGCTGGTGAATCTGGGCATCTTGAGGCAATGTTACAATTGCCTCATGTACACAGACAACCCACTCCTTCTCCCACAAAACATAAATACATGTGAGAGATGCAACTATATAGCCAAACTGGAGGCTGAGCTCTCTCAACTCAGGACTGGCAAGACCAGACAGGAGGAGAAGGAAACCATGCACACCACAAACCCAGTTTCACATAGAACTATCACAACTGCAAAACAAACACATAAACACACAAAGACATACTCGGAGGCACTGATCAAAAATCTACCAAAACTACAGAGGCCTCCAAAGCAGATACCCAAGCAACTGCCACCTCAAGACATAAGACATGCAACACATAGTTCTCAAAGTCAGTGTGCTAAACAGTCACAGCCCTTAAGGCCAAACACAATGCCAGACACACTTGTGATAGGTGACTCCATAGTCAGACACACTGACGTCCCACTCACCAGACTGAACAAGGAAAAGAACACAGTAAGCTGCCTGTCAGGCGCTAGAATCCGCCACATAACACAAGCACTCAGGTCACTCCACAGCAAGTACAAGTATGACTCAGTCATTGTCCATGCTGGTGTGAATGACCTGAGACGCACTCCCTGGACTACATGAAAAGAGACATAGAGGAGCTCTCAGATTATGTAGCCCAGGCCGGTATGACCCTGACCCTGAGCAGTATCCTACCCTTACCAAGAATGATGCCACAATACAGAGACAAAATGATCAGCTTTAATAATTGGCTTAATTACTGGTGTCATTCTAAGGGGATCCAATGTCTGTCTGCCTGGGATGACATGCTTGACAAGCCACCCTGCTTCGCAAGGGACGGCTTGCACCTGTCACCCCTGGGCTTCCGGATATTGGCAAAGGTTCTTGCCACCCCATAGTGCCTTTTTTAGGCAAGGCTCAAATGATAAACCTACCGCCCTAGAAAACAAAAAATGGAGAAAAACTAAGGGTAATACTGCTCAATGCCAGAAGTCTAAACCTCAAGATGCACACCCTCGAAGCCCTCCTCAGTATGGAGAACATCGATGTCTGTGCTGTGACTGAAACCTGGTTCAAGGCTCCTGAGAGCACCCCAGCACTATCAGGTTATACCTCATATCATGCGTTCTGGCCCCAAAATCCGGACCGAACCACAAAAGGAGGGGGAGTATCCATATTCATAAAGGATACCCACACCTCCAGGTTAGTGGCAACGCATGAAGCATCGGAGACCATCCAGGTGCAATTAACCATAGGTAAAACTGCCCTACAGTTTGTAGCATGCTACAGACCACCTTCTCAAACTCAGGAAACCCACACAGCCTTCCTGAAGACACTGGAGAGTATGAATGTCTCTCCAAACACCATCATATTGGGTGACTTCAACTACCCAAACATAGACTGGGAACATTACTCAAGCCCCAACACCCTAGCCCAAAGGTTCCTGGAGTTCATAAACTCAAATGCTATGGAACAACTAGTCACCATTCCCACAAGAGGAGAAAATATACTAGACCTGATCATCACAAACATGGGGACAAAATGCTCCACACTGGAAGTATATCCCTCATTAGTGAGATCAGACCATAATCTCACTGGAGATCCACATCCCGCCCCCACCCCCAGCAAAAAAGACCACAGTGAAGAACTTCTCAAAAGCAAACTTCACACTTCTTAAGACTGGAGTGGTATCCTTCAAGGTCCCTGAGCCAGTGGAAACCACAACCCACGCTGCTGAAACCCTTACAAATGCCTTCTACGAGCACCTCCAGGAATGTATGGATCAAGCAATCCCTAATAAAATCAAGACCCTTTCCACCAAAGGCAGGCACCCAGTCTGGTGGACCCCAGCCATAAACAAACTCTACAACAAGAGGAGAAAGCTACTACATGACAGAGCAAAATCCCTAAAAGGGAAGGCATCTCTGATCAATACTAGCAAAAATCTACGATCACTCATAAAATCATCCAAGGCCAACGTTGAGAGAAAAATCGCTAATGACACAAAAGACAATCATAAGGCCTTCTTTAGCTATGTTAGAAACCTGGGTGGAAACTCCCAGATATGCTCAGAATTAGTCCAAAATGATAAAAAAATCACTGAACCCACAGACATTGCCAACATACTGGCAGACAGGTTCAGTGCAAATTTCTCCTCTCCCTCCCCCCCCAAAAGGAGAAATATCTATCCCACCAGAGTCTAGCCTCCCAAACATCTCAGATGCCCAGGTGAGAGCTGCTCTCTCTAAAGCAAAAAACACAGCATCAATGGGACCGGACGGTGTCCCCAGCTGTGTGCTACACGAACTCAATGAGGAACTAAACCCACACATAAGGCTGCTGTTTAATCTTAGCCTTACTACAGGATACGTACCCAAAGAATGGCGTACGGCAACTGTGGTCCCACTCCACAAAGGCGGTGCTTCTACGGACCCTGGAAATTACTGTCCCATAAGCTTGTACGAGCCTTGTCTGCAAAGCTATGGAGAGGATCATAATGGAACTCATAAATAAAGACATTGGGGACCTACAGACACTGGATCCTACCCAATTTGGCTTTGTCAAGGGCAGATCCTGCCTCTTGAACTTGGTCGACTTTTTCGAAACAGTCACTAAGGCCATTGATGAGGGTAAGGCAATTCACATAGCCTACCTTGACCTAGCAAAAGCGTTCGACACAATACCCCACTCGGGCATCATAGAAAAGCTCACCGGCTTAGATGTAAACCCATATGTCACAAGATGGGTTGCAAACTGGCTTAAGGACAGAACACACAGGGTTAGAGTTGCTGGTGCCATGTCAGACTCTAAGCCGGTCACGAGCGGTGTCCCACAGGGCTCAGTCCTGGGCCCCCTCTTGTTCGGCATTTATTTTTCTGAAGTGCAGGCAAACATAGGGGGATTGTGGCTGACAAAATTTGCAGATGACTGCAAACTGGGCACCATAATTGATACTCCATCAGACACAGACATCCTCCAGAGAGGTCTCATAGAAATGGATAACTGGTGCCAGAGCCATGGCCTTAAGCTAAATGCCAAAAAATGTATAGTCATACCCTTTGGGAAAAACAAGGTAACTCCTAATTACCACATAGGTGGTAATCCATTAAACACGGAAGAAGTTATCAGGGACCTGGGGACCCAAGTTGACAGTAACCTCTCTTTTGACACTCACATTGCCAAAGTGGTTAGGAAGACCTTCTACATTGCCCACCTGATCATGAAGGGATTCCCATCCAGATCAGGAGAGGTCATTGTTCCCCTGTACTCTTCACTTATCAGACCAATGATTGAGTACAACGCCCCATTCGGAATGTACCTTACCCGACACCTGCAGCAGTTGGAAAGACCCCAAAGGTTCCTCACCAAAAGGATAAAGGGGCTCAAACATATGTCATACGATGCCTGACTGAAGAAACTCCAGCTCTATTCAGTCGCATACCGTCTGCTCAGAGGTGATCTGTGCCTGACATACAAGGCCATGTCCAACCCGGAATTAATGGACATGCTCCACCTCAAAAAATCCAAATCCACCAGAGCCACGAGAGCAAGAGACTTAAACCTCAACACGGATATAAATAGGACGTGCTGGAGGGACAGATTCATCACCCAGAGGCTCCCTACACTATGGAACAGAATCCCAGTCCATGTGAGGCAGAGCCCCTCACTGACTCTGTTCAAGAGATATCTTGACGAGTGGATGGGAAATCATAGGTTTACCCCGGGAATCATCTCTGTGTCACTGCTGGACAGAGGCACAGCAAACTAATGGGTATAGTATTCTCATCCTAAGGGGTGGTGAAAGCCACACACACTCTGGCTAGGCTTATAAATGCCCTAGGGCAGATAGCCTAGTATGAACTTATGAACCTATATGAAACATGTGGGAACCAGATTTGTAAGTTATATGTTTTGGGTAAGGGAACTTTGACGCTGACTTGATGTGTAGCTTTAGCAGTTATCATAGCAATCATTTGCAAGTTATACATTACAAGCTATCATGATATTTCATATATTACACATTAACCCCCATGACGGTCCTGTAAATGAAGACACTCAGACCATTTCCAATACTGAAACAGGCACAGTGCTATATATAATTATATATTTTTTTAATTTGGTACATAATTTAATAGTAAAAATATGCTCTTAGAGAATTTAGATGTGTACAGCATAATAATTAAAAGTGGGCGGTCCTTCTTATAAAATTATTTCAGTCCTACCAGATATGATGTCCTTCTAAAGATATATTTTAAGTGATAAAAAAATATTAGCTATTCTTAACTGCGTTAAAAAAGAACATTCTTAATCAAAAGGGCAATAGTAAATTATTATGAAAATCATTTGCACAGGACTATTTTGCAGGTATTGAATAAGTTAGAAAAAGGGGGTTGTTGCCCTAAATAAAAAAGAGCTGTAACAGAGAAATAGATTTTTGCTTATTAAAGGATAGTGGATGAATCAGAAATAACTCTGGGTTTGATATTTGCTGTTTAAAGCACATGTTAAGATGGTGAGAGAAGTAATGTCACACATTCCAACAGTGAATAATCTTACAAATTACAGAGTAGAATCTATTACTGAGTGTGAAAAAAGTAGAGTGGAATTTAGCTAACAGGAAATTAGTGTGGGCAGAATGATACTTTAAATTATATTGCAGGAATATAGATGTAGTAGAGCCGTTGCCACATCTTGGCGAAGATACTCAAAAGAACAATTTTACTCTTTTTTTTTTTTTTTTTTTTTTTCTGGTAGACACAGAGCTTAGATGCTACTATACTGTACATTATATGGATAAAACAAGACAATGGTTATAATGCAAAACACTCTAGAGACATCCCAATAGTCTCAAAAAGGATATCAAAATTAGGTAAGATATCATGTAACAGCTATACTTCTAATAATCAAAAGATCACTTACCTGAAGACAACTATACTGAGATGACAACACCAAACTTTTAATTTACCGAATGATCACTCTTACCTAGTTTTCTAACAGGGTAAGTATGCACTTGGCCAGTATGGAGAAATCTGCCCTTTTCCCCACTGTAGTGTGATCCTGGAGTCAGTATATTTAGTTAGGGGGGGTGTGGGGGTGTAGCCCCCCACCTGGGTGGGTTTGACATGTTGCGGTGTGTTTCTTTATTCAATGTTGACCAGGTGCATCCTTACCCTGTTAAAAAAATTTGGTAGTGTGATGGTTTGGTAAATTAACAGTTCAGTGTTGTCGTCTTGGTAAAGTTGTCTCCAGATAAGTGGTCTTTCAATTAGAAGTATATCCCACGTAACATAAATATTCCAAAGAAATTGTAAAATATACATAATCAGGACATATAGACTGAGAAAACTTCAGGAAAATGAACTAAAATTGATGGAAGAGGACAGGAAACAAATATATAGGAGTAAGAACATATAATGAGATAACTTTGATAGAAAGGCATACTTTCAAAGAGTTGCATTTATTTTAATGCTTTTTGATAATAATCCCACAAGTACTAATCAATTCATGGTGAGGTTACATCAGCAAAAGACTGAGGAATAGTTGGTCTTAAAGATGGACAAGGAGTAAAATAAGTCTACTGGTGATATTATATGTTTCTAAAGAATATTATAAAAGCCTCACTACCTCAGATGAAGATTTGACATGAAATGTTGATTAGTTTAACAACTGCTTAGAAAGAGCTAAAAACTGTGATGTCACAAAGCACACTTAACAAAGGACTTGGTAGGTTTGGTAGCACTGAATCTGGCAGTTTACCATCATGCCATGTATACCGACTCATTGTTTGCATAAGGAATTGAGGTTTATTCTTCAGTTTGGAAGAAAATCACCCTAGTGAGATATGACTGCAGTTTGCATGAGATTTTGTAGATGACTGCTGGTTAATGGAAGGGGAAGGTAATCAGTTTCATCTTGTAAGAGCAATAATCTTCCCTTTTTTTCTAACCTAGTCTCTAACTACTGCACTCTGCTACACCTTCCCTTCTGCCCCCTAAATTTATACTCTCCTCTCATTGTCCCCTGCTCACCTCTCATTTTCCTCACATGCAAATTTAACTAATTTCTGTATTGTCTCCTCTCTTCTCATTTTCCTTACCTTTAATTTTAACTAATTTCTGTATTGTCTCTCTTTCTCCTACAGTACTTCAGCCCCAGGTCCTCCTACCCTGCATTTAATAAAAGGGAATTTCCTCCGAGTAATTCCTGAGGGCACCTGAATCCTAGTTGCTTGCCTGGTACACTGAAAACAACCTCTAAGGAGTTCCCCCAACAAGAGTGAGTTAATGTATGTGCTTAAAGCAAGGAAATGAATCACTATAAACTTACTGTGCTATTTTTAAGTCTGACCTCCTTGTGTGCTCTCCAGCAGCCTACCACAGACTGGTTTACCCCCTACCCCTTCTAATTTCTCCCAAACCTAGAACTTATTTAAACCTTCAATGGATTTGGTCATTCCCCTGCTACTTATTACTTTTTCCACTAGGTGGCAGTCTCTGTCTATACAACCCCTAGCCTCTCATTCCTCTCCCTACTGGTTTCAAGTCTCACTCTAAGAGCTAACTGAAATTCAACTTCATTAAATTATAAACATTATTTTTTCTACACTACCTTCTTGAAAAGTCAATCTACTCTACCTTGCCTGGCACTTGTAGTTCAAATCTTTCTACTATAGCGATCAAACTACACTTAGCTGATAATTTTTCTGCTGCACTCACCTCTTTGGCCTTTCCCGCTCCTTTCACCCTGTGGGCTCACTCCACTCCCCTACCCTGCCCCCAATCCCCACCCACTCCCAGTACTCTTAGCTTTATTCTCCCATTACCACACCACCATAGCCCTACTAGCAAATGCCTTTCCTCTCTTCATTACCTCTCCTACATAAATCCCTCCCTCATACACTCCTACAGTTTCATCCCACCCTCTTACTTATACCCTCCCCTACTCTACTTTAATTCCCAATATAACTTGAAAGCTCTACTTCTCCCTCCCTATACTCCCTTAATAACTCTATTACTAACTACACATTATTCTCAGTCATAACCTTCCATACCATCTAAAGTCCATATTTTCTCTCTTCATATTCCTTATCTCCCTATCATCCTCTTCTCTAACATGTTCTCTTTAAGTCACCACTACTCCCAAGACCCCTACCTCCTTCTTCTATTCCTAATTCCCTTATACCAAGCTACCTGTTATTCCTCCCATACCTGCCTAATACTTCCAGCAAAAACTACCTCCATACACTCTCTCCCTTCCCCTCACTTTTCCTTACATTTCTACTCTATCTCACCTTTCCTCATTCAAACTAATCCTCTGTACCTATTCCATCCTAAAATATTCTCTAATAAAGCCAAGATAGTGTCTCATACTACAATTTATAACTTTCCCAAACCTACACCTTGAAAACCTAAATGCCAAAAGGATGTCTCCCTCTACATACTAATGCTAGCAGGTGACATCCATCCTAATCCGGTCCCATTACATGTAACAACTCCATCAATCCCACAACCATTTCCACCTTCATAATACCCTAAAGATCTTTACAGTTAACCTATTCCACTCCTGGCTAAGCCATAACCAACCTGACATCCTAGCTATATCTGAAACCTGGCTCAAACCTTCCATCTCTGATTCAGAAATCCTGCCCCAAGGATTTCATATTCTCAGAAATGACCAAGTTAATAAAAAAGGTGGTGGTTCTACCCTCATCTATTGTAAATCTACTCACCTTAAATCCTCTCCAAATTCCAATCACTCAATTCAGGAATACTGAACTAACCACTGGACTACTAAAATTAAACAAGCACAAAAATATTTGCTTCATTGCCCTATATCTATATCTCTCCTGGTAATACTATATCAATACTTGAAGAAATTCTCCTATGGGCTTCCACAAAAATCAATTATGAGACTTACATCTTAGGAGATGTAAATATTGATTGGAATAAACTCAAATGCCCCTCTCTCTCCCTATCCATCAACCTCTACAATTTCACTCAGACAATTCTCACTATCACCTGACCTAACAAAACTAATCCCCCTGGATCCATCTTAGATTGGATCCTAGTCTCTAACCCTAACAAAATAACCAACTCTGGCACGATTCCTGATACCATTAGTGACCATCGCCCAACCTTTATTCATCACTCTACTAGCTGTTCCCCATACCAGCATCAATTTATCCACACTCGCAACCTTAGCAACTTCATCCCCATTAGCTTCTCTAATTTATTCAAACAAATGAACTGGCATATTCTGTACACCCTACCCCTTGATAAAGCTATACACCATTTCAATGCTGTCTTCCTTGAAACGTTAAAATCCTTAGCTCCCCTAAGAAATAAAAGGATCAAGAATAACATAGCTCCATGGCTTACCAACGAGACCAAATAAATTATGTACCAAAGGGACAAACTATGGAAACTTCACCAGAAAAATAACCTGCTCAACACATTACTTCAATACAAACAGCTCCATAACCTGGCTAAACAGCTAATCAGCAAACACAAAAAAATCTACAATACTAAGCTCCAGTCAAACAACTATAATATTCCTAAACAATACTCAAAGTCAATAAACTCACTTCTCCATCCAGGCTCAAAAACAAATCCCTGTCCCAACCCAAGCAAAACTGACCTTGAACTAGGCTCTGAATTTAATTCTTTCATCATCAAAACCATTTCCACCCTCACTAAATCCTTTCCTAACAATAACCCAGTTAAGCCTCACCCTCGGCCACCAATCCCACCAAACAACCATCCTCCTCTATTCGAGCTCAAACCTGTCTCTACAACTCTCATAAAAAAACTCCTATCCAAACTCAAGCCCTGCTCTAATGCATCCAACAACGTCCTCTCGTCCTATCTAAAACATGCCGCCGATGGTATTGCCCTCCCAATCATTATAATTAGAAACAGATCAATAAAAGAATCCTATGTCCCCAAACTCTGGCACTCTGCCTTCATTATCCCTCTCCACAAGGGAGGAAAAAACACCAGCATCTCAAGCTTCTGCCCTATTGCCTTACTCTCCCCTATCGCTAAAATCATTGAAAAGTGCATCCACCTCCAACTTATGCCATTCCTGATCCAAGATAACCTCCTCACACCCACTCAGCATGGTTTCTGCCCTGGCCACAGCACCAATACTGCCCTAATCTCTTTCTTAGATACTGTTAATAAAGCCTGAGATTCAGGGCAGCTCGTTTCCACTGTTCTACTTGATCTGTCCAAGGCTTTTGACACTATCTCCCACAGCCATCTTCTTTACCATCTTTCTAACCTTCACATCTCACCTAAAACTCTGTCCTGGGTCTCCAGCTACCTATCAAACAGATCTCAGGCTGTCAAATGGAAAACCACCATCTCTTCCTTCTTACCCACCTCCACTGGTGTCCCACAGGTATCCATCCTTGGACCTATGCTATTAAACATCTTCATCAATAACTTTCACACTGCTATTCCTGATACCAAAATCATTCACTATGCAGATGACTCAACCCTATTCTGCTCTGCCTCAAACTTCCATGAATTGTTGTCAAAAACCCAAACTGCCTTCTCAAAAACTGAAAACTGGATGCACCAAAATCACCTCTCTCTTAATGCCAGCAAATCCAAAATTCTTCTATTCCTGCCCTCTTAAGAACTACTCCTTTAATAAAAGCGACTTCAAAATCCTTAGCCAAACAAACACACCTATAGAAGTCATCCCTTCTGCTAAACTTCACAGCGTAATTATTGATGAACACCTAAAGTTCGATATACACATACAGCAAAATATAAAACAAAAACAACAAAAGCTAGGTATGTTGTATATAAACAACCACTTTCTCTCAAATACAACTAGGCACACTCTGGCTTCTACTTTTTTCCTTCCTTCCTTACTATATGGTGCACTTCTCCTAACCAACCTGTCTTCTTCTACCACCTCTAAACTAGAAAGCTGCTACAATAAAATCTCTAAGTTTTCCTCCAAATCCAAAAATTCCACTCATCACTGCCTCGCCCCACAATCCCTGAACTGGCTAGAACTACCAAACTACTTAGATTACCAACAACTCTCCGTAGCACACTCACTCGTGTTTTATCCTACAAAATGCCCTGCTCTAACCAATATCCTTCCTCCTTATATTCCCAACAGAGGCCTTAGATCTGAGCATCAGAACTT
Source organism: Protopterus annectens (assembly GCF_019279795.1). Classification (NCBI taxonomy): domain Eukaryota; kingdom Metazoa; phylum Chordata; order Ceratodontiformes; family Protopteridae; genus Protopterus; species Protopterus annectens. The sequence goes on from NC_056732.1 coordinate 876,962,107, forward strand.
AATTTCTATCCAGAAACCTAAACATCCTGCTGGCCAGCTGCTCCTCTCCTATGCCCTGAGCAAAAAAGGGAATCCCCTTCCTCCCCCACTAAGAACCACCCCAAACCCCAAAAGTTTTAAGGCCCTACTTTTCATACACCTATCTACTAAATGGAAATGCCCCTGCCTCCTCCCAACCTAATCTTGGATCAGTTCAAGTATAAGTGTCTCCTCATACTGACACATTTGCCCTATCTTCCTCCTATAGACATATTCCTACAACTATATTCAACTCTCCCTGAAATCTCCTGCAGCTTTATCCCTCTACTTAATTACTTCTACCCCCAGAGCTAGTTTTGCTCAACAAAACTGGTAAATCCTATCTAATCCTTCTACTCCTAGAGCTATACTTGCTCAACAAAACTTGTAAATACTATCTAAGCCTTCTACTCCTAGAGCTATACTTGCTCAACAAAACTTATAAATACTATCTAATCCTTCTACTCCTAGAGCTATACTTGCTCAACAAAACTTATAAATACTATCTAATCCTTCTACTCCTAGAGCTATACTTGCTCAACAAAACTTATAAATACTATCTAATCCTTCTACTCCTAGAGCTATACTTGCTCAACAAAACATGTAAATATTGAGTACTACTTTCTTCTCTAATACATGCACTCAAAGCACCTCCGCTATTTCTCAATCCCTGTCACTTCTTACTACATGCAAAATCTATACAACCTTAATCACAGAGTTTAAGAATCGCGAAGAATTATTGCTTACCTTTGCTAATGTAAAAAGCATAACTTTAATGTAAAAAGCACAATTTTAATCAGTTCTATGTGAACTGTATTCTCATACTGTCTTGTATTCCTTGTAATCATATTCTGTAAACTGTTTAATGCTTTCTAAATAATCTTGATTGTGTTGAAATCCTGTATGTAATATGTTTTAATGCATCCTTGGAGCCTTTCTCCCCAGGCATCCACTGAAAATAGGCCATGTTGATCCAGTGGACTTGCCCGGTAATCAAACTGGAATAAATAAATAAATATCACAGGAATTATGTACTGGTGTCGATTAGGTACTACATGAAACAACAAAATGGCATGAAGCTTAGAATAAGTCAATATAAGTAAAAAAGTTAGAAGTATATATTGCTATGTAGTGAGGCAGTGTAAAAACTGTAAGGTTGAAAAAGAGATATTCCTCAGCAAATACATGGTTGGCTTGTCAGAAAATGTTGTCATTGTCAAACATGTATTTGGTGATTTGTAGACAGTATTGAGTGAGTTGAACAGAATGATAGTTAATAATAATTAGTAATCCTGGACTAAGAATTTACATGAACTATATACAGAAGTCTTATGATTATAGGCTTATAGAATAATAATACGCAATAAAAAAAGCAAGGTGCTTCTATATTTTTGCAAGGAAATGCTTCCATAAATAAACTTTTATACAGCAGCAAAGCTGGGGAATATATATCCAGGGACTTCTGATATATGCAGTGTGCGTGTGTGTGTGTGTGGGGGGGGGGGGTCTAGAAATTGGATCATGGTCCATATTTTCTGGAATTGTAGCTGATTAGAGAACTTTAAATAAGGTTTGCAGAAGTTATCATCATTTGATATTCTTTAGAGAAAATCTAGTTCAAGAGACCTTTGCTCATTTTAGGGGCAGCAGATCAGTAAGATTTAAGAGGTATAAGAAAACAGTTGGTAGGGCTATTACTCCTCCATGCTATAAAACAATTGTAACTCACCACTGGACAACTAGAGACATCCCAAACTATACAAGAAACTCACACTTTAATCTTAGACATAATGGAAATTGAGGAATAATCACATAAACATGGTAGTAAATGGGTCTTCTGAGGAAAATGGAAATGATGGACTAGATATAAAGACAGCGGGGGTACGAAATGAAAGTAATTGCTGCAGAGGGATGACTTCTATATAAAATAAACAAATACAAAGGGATATACTCGGTTGTTATCTGCAGGAATACATTAGTTTATCTTTCTCTCCCTTTTTTCTTCCTCCCATTCCCTTCATACCATATGTAAAAGTAGTCTATATGTTTTAAAAGCAAAGGAGAGAACTTAAAAAGGGAGGTTTAGGGGGCAAAGGTGCAACATGATGTAAACTGATAGATGCCAGAGACCCAGACATTCATCTGATAACTGCAGGGGGAAAGAGTTCATAATTCCGTTTGTCATTTCTGGCTGCTATTTCTTTTTACTAAGACCTTACATCACTAAGGGGCAAGAAGGTAAATTTCATCAAATTTAAAAAATGTTACCAAAAATTAATTTAAATTATCCGTTACAGTGAAAATGTATCTAACTTAGTAAAACCACCTGCACTTCTAAGAGAGAACTTGTAAGTGTTATGCTCATTCTGCATGGTTCCATAGAAATACAACAGTTAGAGATTTTACTTTGTCTGGAAAGGGTGTCATAAATCAAGACAGCATAAAAGATATATACGCAGAATAAAAAATTATAAATTGTTTGTCTTTATTAGACAGTCAGAATGTTTTCAATGTATAATAAAGAAGATGCTGTAAAATTTAAATATTTCTTAATTGTGTTAACCTTTCTCATCTTAAAAGAGTACACTTTGACATTTAACTCACCATATCAAGAATCATCCTGCCCCTAAAAATTAACCCAATAGCCAATGTTACAATACCTACCATGAACAGGGTAGTCATTAGAGATACTATAATTAACATTTCTTTCATTATGAATGTTATTAATAACATTTACTCTACTGTAATAAGCTGTCAAGTCCAGCATTTAATGGGTATCTAAAATCTAGCACATTTCGATTACTTGAGTTCACCATATCCATTTCATATTTGCTGTGATACATTCCCACCAGATATTGAATTACTTTCTGTGCGAAACAAAAACAGAAATTAAAACTACCTCCTACAATGACTTTATAAATGACAATAGCTGGGGATTTTTGTTTATTGATCACAAGTGCTGCATGTTTCATAAACTCCATAACCCACTTCCCACAACTTGAGAAGACTCACATGGTTTATTTAAAGCAAACAATATGCTGTCTGCATACAAAATATAGAGTCACTAGCAGAGTAAAGGACACCTCCATCACACTTATCACTAGCACTGCTCACTATCAGTATGCTAAGGGCTACATCAGTAAAGTTGAGTAGGGGGAAAGTGGAAATCCTTGAAATGTCTCCAAACCTAACAGCACTTTCCAAGAGAGGTGAGTCCAAATGAAATCATACCTGTCCCCCTTTACACACAGTCTTTATCAAGACCCTCACCCTAAATGGGTACCCAGTCATTGTCAGAACCTCTTTGAAGTACTGTCACCCCACACTGTCAAAAGCATATTCCATATCTAAACTCAAGGCCAGTGGAGGGGTGTCCTAGCTACTGAATATTTCTAATTCCATTCATAATCATATATTAACAGACTGACTGCATATAGTACATTGGAAGTATTCGGAAGCATGTGTAATTGTGAATGCCAGTAAACCAATGATAAACATCAGTACTTTGTGCAGACTTTGCCTTCACCTATATCACGACAGTAAATAAGAGTTCAAATTGCATTTTTTAGAATTTCCTAATTATGTAGGGAAAGCTTTCATCCACTGCAGGTTTCTATGTGACTTTGCTAGACAATGGTTTTAAGTATAATCATAGCAAACAAACCATCAAAAAAAATCTTCTGCCTGATACTGTTACACAATTTTATAGAAATAAAATGTTGTAGAAAATAGACCAGGTTAGACAATTTACTGATTTACTGTATCAGGTAATACATAATTACCTTTGCTTGATTCAGAATTTGCCAAAAAATTAATGTTGTGGGCCTGCATTTAATGTGAGGTCTGGTTACAGTATGGTTTAGCGAGTTTTCACTTTTCTGTTCAGTTGTGTTATATTGGAGTTTATATATAAAAGCAGATAGGGGTTCTGTGGAGTTTGTCTCATACAAAAAATTTTTTAGAATTTTTTTTGAGGTCAACTTTTTGTGCAGTCATGCATTCATTTCTGCAATGCTGGCTAATATGGTGCTGCTGTGTTTTTTTTTTTCTAAATAAACTATATCTATACATTCATGTATGTGTGTGTGTGTGTGTGTGTGTGTGTGTGTGTGTGTGTGTGTGTGTGTGTGTGTGTGTGTGAGTGAGTATGTATGTGTCTGTGTGTGTGATTGTATATATTTATGCATGCATGTATATACAATCAGTAAGGAATATAGTCATGTTTAACATTTTCAGTAGGAACTCTGCATGAAAAGTTATAGGGTGAAAAGTAAAAGTATGATATTCAACCACAGCCCAGTGGCACAGACAGACCAAGACCTGAAGGTATCCCAAATGACCTGTTTTTGAATATGGGTATAGGGGATGGACAGGCTGGATCAAAGAGAATGTGATTCATTATCTTCTGATGGCTGACCCATGGAGAGATGTCACTGTTGTTTCTGACACCTAGCAACAGCACTGGGTGTTGCATCAAGGAAGCATAGGTCTACAGTACATGAGCTACCAAACAGTACATAGCACCTAACAGTTTAAAAAGTAGTGTGTGTGTGTACAGATGCACACACACAGCTTTCCAAGGTCAGTCAACATGTTGATTCTCAAGGCTGTGGCCAAAGGGATAGAGGTCCAGGGATAGAAACCTCCACAGGACCCACAAACTGGTTCACTTGGATACATTGTGTCTTTCTCACACTGCATATAGAAAAGTTAATGGCTATTTGACCATAGCAGAATATATTCAGGAATCACGATGAAACCTGAAAGAACCAGATTAGGAAATGGATGAATATTCTTGTAAATTCTTTGCCTTATTTGTACTGACTGGGAGTCAGTAAAATAGTACAGTCTGTAGCAGTGGCTGAAGAAAATTTTAAAAGAAAAGTACAGATAACAAGTTCACTTTAAACTGATTGGATATATGGCTTCTTCTGGTCAGTTTACGGACTCAAAGCAACATATCTATAGAGATTTTCTTGAAAATTGAAAAGACAATTAAAACTATTTAATTCATCTGTTGTTGATCTGATTAGTCCCACTAGGCCAGTAATAACTTTTCATAGCAGACATGAGGTGAGGGCATGGGGAATTCCTCTACTCCTTTCAATAGGGGCAATGGGATCTTCTATATCCCCTTGAGCTACCACCAGTTTAGGCAGATAAGACCTTGTTCAATGTCACGTCCACAGGATAGTACACTCACCTATGCAGAGCTCCCTAATACTGCACCATCGACAGGATAGTACACTCACAAGTGCAGAGCTCCCTAATGCTGCACCATCCATAGGCTAGTACACTCACTAATGCAGAGCTCCCTAATGCTGCACCATCCACAGGCTAGTATACTCACAAGTGCAGAGCTCCCTAATACTGCAGCATCCACAGGATAGTACACTCACTAGTGCTGAGCTCCCTAATGCTGCACCATCCACAGGCTAGTACACTCACTGGTGCAGAGCTCACTAATGCTGCACCATCCACAGGATAGTACACTCATTAGTGTAGAGCTCCCTAATACTGCACCATCCACAGGATAGTACACTCACTAGTGCAGAGCTCCCTACTGCTGCACCATCCACATGCTAGTACACTCACTAGTTCAGAGCTCCCTACTGCTGCAACATCCACATGCTAGTACACTCACTAGTGCAGAGCTCCCTAATGCTGCACCATCCACAGGCTAGTACACTCACTAGTGCAGAGCTGCCTAATGCTGCACCATCCACAGGCTAGTACACTCACTAGTGCAGAGCTCTCTAATGCTGCACCATCCACAGGCTAGTACACTCACTAGTGCAGAGCTGCCTAATGCTGCACCATCCACAGGCTAGTACACTCACTAGTGCAGAGCTCCCTAATGCTGCATCATCCACAGGCTAGTACACTCACTAGTGCAGAGCTGCCTAATGCTGCACCATCCACAGGCTAGTACACTCACTAGTGCAGAGCTCCTTAATGCTGCACCATCCACAGGCTAGTACACTCACTAGTGCAGAGCTGCCTAATGCTGCACCATCCACAGGCTAGTACACTCACTAGTGCAGAGCTCCCTAATGCTGCACCATCCACAGGCTAGTACACTCACTAGTGCAGAGCTGCCTAATGCTGCACCATCCACAGGCTAGTACACTCACTAGTGCAGAGCTGCCTAATGCTGCACCATCCACAGGCTAGTACACTCACTAGTGCAGAGCTCCCTAATGCTGCACCATCTACAGGCTAGTACACTCACTAGTGCAGAGCTCCCTAATGCTGCACCATCTACAGGCTAGTACACTCACTAGTGCAGAGCTCCCTAATACTGCACCATCCACAGGCTAGTACACTCACTAGTGCAGAGCTCCCTAATGCTGCACCATCCACAGGCTAGTACACTCACTAGTGCAGAGCTCCCTAATGCTGCACCATCTACAGGCTAGTACACTCACTAGTGCAGAGCTCCCTAATGCTGCACCATCTACAGGCTAGTACACTCACTAGTGCAGAGCTGCCTAATGCTGCACCATCCACAGGCTAGTACACTCACTAGTGCAGAGCTGCCTAATGCTGCACCATCCACAGGCTAGTACACTCACTAGTGCAGAGCTGCCTAATGCTGCACCATCCACAGGCTAGTACACTCACTAGTGCAGAGCTGCCTAATGCTGCACTACATTGTCGATGATAGAAAATGAGTCCAGTCACCTGGGATGGAAGTAGAACCCATCCATGTCATCTTTCAGCCCACAAGGCAAGTATACTAGCTGTTGAGCCACACTGACACTGCTATTAAATTATCTTAAGAGGGTACTGAAAATTTAAAGCCAGCTGACAGCTCTCTATTGAAATGTTGGCACTCAAAATACTGAGTGACGACATACTGACAAAGGTGATTGAAAATCCAGAAAAGGAAAGAATCTCAAACATTGCTCTTCCCCAATAAACTGTTTTTTTTTTTCTGCATGGGACAAGCTCCTCTCTACCACCTGATGTGGAGGGCAAGCACTTCACATCCACCAAATTATATATACCAACTCCAAGACTGCCATATCTCAGAGAAAGGGAATAGTTTGGGAAATGGCCATCACAGACAATGTATGTTAATCCATTTTTTTTCGGTCATTCAGTCCAAATATTTCAGGACTTGCTCTAGCAGGTCCTGACATTTTAAACAGTTACCTAACTGACTCCTATAGCTCTGCTTTTTCAAACTAATTCAAATTACTAGTTTTAAAAATTAAACTGATGAACTAAAAATCCCAGAGGCAAAGGGACCATATTGAGAATCTGTATGGAATGTGCCCAGCTAGGAAACAAGTTAGAGAACCATGTGTTGAGTGGTTTCATCCTTTTTTTATTTCACCATATCTTTTGGGTTTCTATGATGGGAATGGACTCCATTCTTAAGTCAAAGTACGATTAAAGTTCATGAAATTAGTATTGTTTCAATCTTTGATGTTAGCCAAAAGTGCTCTTTGCAGCACACGCAATGAGCCCAGTAATGACTCCTTCTGCAATTCATATGAGGTTACAATGATCGGTAACATATCGAAATACAACTGTGGATTCTTTTTTATGAGACCCATTGCTCCTACTACTATCCTGATATTTTATGACTTTGTGTCTCTCTGTACACAAGACACTATAGTCACTGGGTGTGGCAATATCAATGATCAATGCTACTTTTGTCTTCTTTTCTTGGACCACTATATCTGGCTTCTAGCATCTATCTTTTGAGCTGCTGGTAATGGGTGATCCCATGTGATATAAACTTCACCATTTTCTATTATGCTTTGTGGCTCATATTTCCAGTGTTTTTCATACACTTCAGTACCATAATATTTGCACAATTCCCCAGTGCAACAGTCTTGCCACATTATTATGTCTTTCAGTATATGGTCCTTCTACCATTAGTATCCCACAACCAGCAACAAGGTGTGCGACTGTTTCCAATTCGGTTTTACAAAACCTACATCTGTCTGTTTCTCCCACGTGTTCAATGGACTTTGTAAACCAGCATGTATGTAGCCCACTGTCTTAGGCTGCCAGTATTAACATTTTATCCCTTGGTTTAAATTTACTGCTCCTTAACCATTCCTGTGTTCTTTCCTGATCAACATGAGGTTCTTCCAAAAGTTTTCTATACTTGCAACTATATTTATGCTTTTTCCACATTTCTTGACTTCTCATCTGTTCCTTCACCTTATATTCTTTCTTTTTTTTTTTTTTTTTTTGGCACATTCAGTTGCTGCCTGATTTTTATCTGCTTCTTGCTTGACTTCCATTCCTGCTTGACACCGATATGCTTGAGGCAATAATGCTGACTGTATGTTTGAAAAGTTTACAACCTAAAATTTAACACAACTCCTCCCACACAATAAATCCCAAGTTGTGTGAAAATAAACTTAACCTATAACCTATAAAGAATAAATTCATTAGTTTTAACATGCACTTCTCCACAATATACAAACAGCAAACAATACAAGTAAAAAAAAATTGATAGTCAGGGCTTGGCCATTGTGGTATAACACTTATAGTTAAATACCATGCAACCCGTACTACGACTGATTACTGCTTAATAAATATATGACATGTAAAGCTTATATAGAGCTAACAATCAGCTAGGAGAATATGACAAGCTTATTCATTTTGTACTAGGCAAGGTGCTAAGTATAGCACTTTCAAAAAGTGTTGTCAGTCCTTAGTCATAACTGCCAGAATATTCATAGCAATTTGATAGCTGATATAAAATATAACCAAAACACTATTTTCAATACTCAGTCAAGTTAAATGTGATTCAGGGGTAATAATATCACAGAGTACAAGTACTCAAATCAGGGAATGTATATTTCTCACCAGTCTATTTCCTAAGTAGACATGTTAATCTAAGGTTGATTACCCCAGTGTGAATTACCAAATATTGCCAAATAAACTCATAACTGAAGAGTAAATTTTAGGATTCTACTAAATAGTACAAACATGTTTTATTTTGGATGTATTATAATGATTCTCTAACAACTTTCTGTACAAGAATGGCAAAAACAGGCAGACATTTAATATTCATAATGATGTATACAATCTGCATTTTGAAATTGTAAATGTTGCCCTTATCTTTTTTCTCTTGTCTACCACTCAATTTACAACTGAAAGATAGCACACTTATCTTGTCACATAAAATAGCCTGTAATAAAGAATCATTAGATCAAATCAATGTTATAATCTGTCATCCTTCAATCAGCTCCATAAATTTTCACATAAACTGTTCTGTAAATGAAAGCATCCATGAAACTACTATAATCCAATGCAGTTTTGGAATAATTTCACCATTGTGTTCTTATTTCCTTTAAAATATTACTGCAATTATAGCTGTCACTATGGCAACTTGGCAGGAAGAGGAAGTAGATGGTGCTTTTGTTTCAGAAGCTGAAGACACCTGCTTACATTCTTTCAATTCTGATAACACATTGTAAGTTTGTACATTTAAGTGTGAAAATTGCCTTTCCATGCAGTCTAAGCTTACAGCTGATATTCTAGCACAGACAGCAAACATACACCCTTAAGTCATTCATTTGACTTTCTGAAGGTCAATGTGTCATTTGTGAAAATATGAACAAACCATAGCTATCCTTGACTGTTACCATCTTCACTCATTCATTCTAACATAACAGGCTCATACAACATTCAGGTGCAAAAGTATCAAATGCTGGTATTACTTCTAACACAATAATACAGAAATAAGCAATAACTCAGAAACATATATATATATATATATATATATGGATCTAGGACTATTGAACGAAAGTTAATAGTCCGAATCCACAATAACCGAACGCACTTTAACGAAAGCGCTTTCACCGAAAAAACGCTTTTGTTAATGTCCGTTCAAAAAGAAAAAATAATAAATCTTCTTTTATGCAGGGGGGCAAGCCCCCTGCACCCCCCACACCCCCCCTACTTTTATATTCTCACTCCGAGGTTGCACTACAGTGGGGAAAAGGGAATTCTCCCTTAACTACAATGTAGTGCGACTGGCACAACCAGCATACATAAACGAAAGTGCTGCTTTGGTGAACAGCACTTTCGGTTATGTATGTTCAGTGGTGATTTCTGCTTCTGCAGAAAGTGTTGTTGGGGATCTGTATGGATCCTATATATATATATATATATATATATATATATATATATATATATATATATATATATATATTTATATGTGTGTGTGTGTGTGTGTGTGTGTGTGCACATATATATATATATATATATATATATATATATATATATATATATATATATATAAATACACACACACAAAAATAAATCAAAATATTTCTTGCTCTTTTTTTTCTTTCCAGTTAACCTCCTGAAGGAATAACATACAAGTCATGAACTGACATTTGCAGAGAACTTACAATGATATATCTGAGCTGCTGGAAAGTAAAGCACAAGTTTATACGTAACCACCCAGCTGAGGTAACTTCAAGGTTATGCCCCTGACATAGACACTGCACTGCAATGATGTTTAGTGCTAATAAGCTGCACAGCAAAGGGTTAAATTGCAAACATTTTGCAACCAAGAAAGTATCTGTGACCACAGAAGTCCATAATGCCATTAAATTTGACTTTGCATTAAATCCAGTTGTCACCAGAGATCTGAATCACAGTCTAATAAATGCATCTTGTCGGCTATTCAGATGGAAGACTCTTACTGTGAGACAAGTACTAATGTAATTGTCTATCACTGTGACTGTGATGCTGTAGAACACATAGACACCACCACAGCACAAGTGAATACTCTCTGAAGCTATCTGCCAATGATTAGGTTAAGAGAGTATTCACTTGTTCTGTGAGTACTCTCATACTCTCTGAAGCTATCTGCTAATGATAAGATTATTAAAGCTGCACCTTCTAAGGCACTAACAGTTTACACATCACTTAGATTTTTGCTTTGCCCAGTCTTTTGCTGGAAATAAACACATCACTGTCATAACGATGTATCATTATTTCCATGTTTCCTCTAAGATGTGTGTGTGTGTGTGTGTGTGTGTGTGTGTGTGTGTGTGTGTGTGTGTGTGTGTGTGTGTGTGTGTGTGTGTACTGTAAGTCAGTCAGTGGTGTTGGGAGGGATCTGCCTAACTGTCTGGGAGCTGGATGCAAGCTCATCAGCAACCTTCATCCTTTTTAAGTATTTGTGCAAATAAAATAGGAAAAAAAAACACTTTGCCGCCTGCATGTTCAGAATGCAAAATACTTTAGGCTATACTAAAGCTATAGTAGAAAACCATTAAATACCATTGTAGACGCTGTGAATATAAATGATGCTCAAGTCACTTTTGGGTGGATCTCCATATCTTTCATAGAAATTCCAAATTCATATATAGATAAGTTTAAACCATAACACATTTTTCTAATCCAGAATTTTACCTAACTAGGGTATGTAGTGAAATACATTCTGTCTTTTAAATAATTATTATACAAGCTTTTGCTACATGTCATGATCTGCTTCCTTACAAGAAGTACCTATCAGCAGGATTTGCATCAAAAACGTTGACAAGAAGGAAGCAGGGGAGCAATGCGATATATAAAGAGGAGTAACTGCAGGAGGTCGAGCTGCAGGAGGTCTCTGAGTGGTAACATTATTCCATAAAGACTTGTCAAATACTACCTACAAATCTACATATAAAATGTTATACAGACTGTACCTTCTTTAACTGGATTATCATACTCCTTGAAAAGCCTCATACAGCCAAACAGAAGACATTACATGACTTTATCTTGAAGTCAAAGCTGCATGCATGCTGACAAATATTTCTAAATGGTTCTTTGGCATAATAATTGTGCAATCTATGGTTTTGCAGACAGTGATTTATTTGCCTTTTTCATAGGTGCTCCTGTTTATCACATTTTTTTTTTTTTGAATAATCTTACTAAGTAGAAATACTGGACTACAACTGCACTCAGTATAACTAGATTTTTGTTGCATTAGGTACATTTTTCCGAAGAGAGAGAGACTTGGCATATAGGAATTAATGCTGTACTTCAGTTATACCACTTGGGCAAAGGTATAACATGAATATCTACAGAAAAGACTATGCAAAAAAATATCTGGCATGTTGGCAAACTTTTTTATTTTTAGTCAGTGATTATTTCTGCATGTAAATAATGCACAGTGTGCATTCCTCTATAAAGAAAAACTGACAAGTTTTCCTCTGTGTTCCTATACTAGTGTCCCTGAATTTAGAATCAATGTCTAACAGATGGAATGTAAAGGTAGATGTCCAACTTCCATCAATGGCTTAAACTTTCTGTAGCTGCAGATAGTTTTAACCATTATGCAAGGGCAGTCCTGTAAACAAGGATTCTAGGTGATTTTGTGGACTATTTATATGAAAGACTAAAAGGCTTAAACATCAATATGCGGTATTGTGGTTTTCAACTACCTTAGGTATAGTATAGTACATAAAGACTCAATTACATAATGTTTTGCAGATGAAATATTTCAAAAGTGGGGAAAAATTATTTTACATGAAATTACTACAATAAATTCTTACTTGTTCGTTATTGTAATTTTGTTCTTTTCAAGATGTGATCCTTACAAAGATTTTCTGTTATGGTACAATGTTGTAGTAGAGTTCGCAATGAGTAGGCCATTTATTTTTTTATTCATTCATTTAGTTATTCATATATATGTGTTGTTTGCTCACCAGAAATGTAGACTTTGACATGGATATCTTTTTTGGCATAACACAGGCCTTAGGCAGGACAAAAAAATCAGTCATAGTTATCACGGGTTAAAGATATGATGTATTTCTATGCTACATATAACACAATGCATTACCTAACTAAATTAAAATGGCCTGTAAAGCCATAAGAAAAATACACGTATTTAACCAAAGAACTTTCAAAGATAATTTGCATACTATGCATGGATCATATTTACAATTTTGCTTTACAGGATTAGTGTATTTATTATGCAGTACTATCATAGTCAGTTACCTAACTAAGGTGATAATGGTATATATCAGTACAGGAAGATAAAAGCGTAGTTAGGACTGAGTTTGACTCAAGAATATGAATGCTGTTATGTCTGCATTTATTTCACAGAATTTCTGAAAGGACATTTCTTGTAAATTGTCATCAAAATTAGTTTACATTTTTCTTTTCTTTTTATTTTTTTTTTATTTTTTTTTTTCCCTGTTGGATAATCTGAACTCTAGAACTCACACACAGTGAGACCTGTTATGACCCCCCCCCCCCCCCTTAGTTGCACTATGCTCCAACATTACAGCATCTTAGGAAAAAGATCGAACACTAGTAGTGTCTATAATCCATCGTAATCAAACACAACCAAATAGTAAGACACAGTTAATGTAAAAATGCACAAATAGAAAACTGAAATCAGCCACCTTTACACTTGTGTTTTACACAAGGCTAGGGGAATGTAGCACTGCTTAACATATGAGTAAATAAGGACTGAGTGGCTGTTAGCTACTGTTTGTTTGGACACTTACATATATATAAATGGGACAGGTGACTGGAAAAAAGAATAAAGGCCAGTGTCTAATAAAGGAAACAATCCATTCACATATGCATGTTAAATAAAGAATAATGTACAATTCTGAAGATAAGGATCAGTTAAAAAAGAGGACTACTGCAGAAAAGATATCAGGTTTCACATTTCACTTACCTGAGAATAGTTTTTATGGAAGAAAAGTCAAAGCTGGAAGAAGAGCAGGGTGAAACTGAAAGTTAGAAATATATTTTAAATGGCCAAAAGAAAACAAAAGGTAGGAAATGACAGGCCAGAGAGAAAACATTAGAGGGCATGGGTAAAACCAAAGGAAGGTCAAAGGTTAAGATAGCATGAGAAGACTCATAGTAGGAAGTGAAGACCTGATAATAGTTTCTTTCTGCCATTGAAGAGATGCTCGGTATGTATATCCATAAAACTCTTGGCCAGCAGTCACTATATAATGCAATATAAAGAGTATGTAAGTCTAAGCTATTTTTTATCTGAAAAATGTATAAGGCCCAGTGCTTTTAATCCATTTCTTAAACAGAATTTGAAGACAGTTAAATGAATTTCATCCATGAAAAAAATACACGTAGGCACCAAGGTCACTTTCATGACAATTTCTCTTTGTTATATATAAAGAATTCAGTGTTTCTACTGGCTGTGAATCATTACTATTCTTATTTTTCATCTGTTCTCTGGTTAACTGTGTAAGATGTTTTTATCTATATGTACACACTGTTCTCAGATAAAAAGCAGCAAATAAGAGAAAAGAACAGGACAAAAGCAAAAACTCAAACTAGTTCCATACAATAGGCCAGATGAACAATGCATAGAAAATAACAACAACAATCTTAACTAAACATGTAAAGTACCAAACAAACATACAAAACAGTGAAATAAAGCATGACCTAGAAATGCCCTGCTGGCTCAGGTGTTCAATTAAATCAAGATTTGCAAGAGCTGTACTTCAGGAACGGAAGCAGTTGACCAGACACATTTTTCTATTGCATACGTTTGTAGACTTAGTATCAAAATAGAAGTAGATCTGCCAACTGTATTGCTGCTGATGTGTGTCTACATACAGCTAGATGAAATGTTATAAAGGTTATAACCAAAGTGGATAAATAAGCAAGGACAGTGAAAGAAAAGGCAGTAGTTAAGGTTAAGATTAATAAGTTTAACAAAAAGAAAAAAAAGGAAAGAAAGATAAACAAGTACACAGTGAGTATACAGTACTGATATATTTATTAATATGAGTCAGAAATAATTATCATAGAAGGCTTTAATAAGATTCATTTTATATAGTAATAATTAAATTCAGAAAATTATACCATAATCTGCAATATTTAGTATTTGATCTGTGTGTATGTCCACATGTTTGACCATGTGCCACCCAGGTGCATGTGTCCGTATGTGCTAGTGAGGCCAAACGATTGTCTGCATGTGTGTTGGATGACTAATACAAGGGAGGGGGGGTGAAAGGTCTGGCTGTTAAAGAGGAATATAATGAGGTGCTTACAAGTTTTATCCATGAGTGTTGAGTTTGGTTCCAACAAGTTCCATCTGCAAATGTGGACTTCAACAATTTAAATTTTCAATTTATGGAGCTTACCAGTTTAACAAGTGAATAAATGAAAAATAAAATAATTGAACATGATTCAAACTTGTGAGAAAAAGGAAAGTGCTCAGGATCTGCTTAGAGACCAATATAACTACACTGTAATTAGGTTTACAACAATAATATGATAACAATATTGGATAAATGCCTGTTAGAAAGGTAAGTTCTGATTTTGGTAATAATAGAAGAAAAGATTTAGTCAGTAAGATTAGTAAGAAAGAGTCTGAATGTTGATTTGGTCTGGGTCATATTTAAATAGATCATTTAGCAAAAGTAGATGGGAGAGACATAATACACTTTCCTATTTTTATGTTCACAGAGGGGATATGTGTAGTCGGTCTAAGACCAGGTTATGCCTGTATGTTCCCCAACACAACACAGTTCTTATCACATCATTCCAAAGTGTCAGGAATATGGAAAGCAATGCATTATGCAACATGCAAAACTGTCACAACATCCCTATTTATATCCTTTGTCATATTGTAGAGTCTGCTTCGAGGCTATATCTCATAAAAGAAAAAGAAAGAAGTTTTTTAAAGTCTGTATTCATTTTTTTTTTATTTCATTGCCTTTATAGTTATAAAAGGCAAACCAACATTTCTGAAATACAGTGCTCCAAACAATGATATTTAAATACATGTGTACAAACTATTATTTCTTGGTCACCATAATCTGCTCTTGGCATTATGACCAGTTGTGCAGAAAATTCAAACTCCAGTAAATCTTAATGAAATGAGAGGAATATAATAGTACAGCAATTTTCAGTAATGCAAATATTCTCACTTTAGTAATAACAATAATCATTACCACTTTTCATATATGCATAACAATAACAATGGCAAAATATACAAATGCTTGATTGTGTCACAATAAGTAGGAATTGCCGATTTGAATCAGTAAACAGTACGTTCATTTACTCCTCTTTCTCTTTTGGAGAATATTGCTTGAAATAGGTTTTGTAAAGGATTAGATATAGTTTGGATAAAATGTAAAATCTGGAAAAGTCAGTAATTTTGTGAAACAGACCTTTCTTTGAAATGAGTACGGGTGGGTTATTCAGACTGAAGAAGTTTATTAAAGAACTCTATGAGAGGAGAAGGACCAACAAAGCCATTTTGTGGAACAAAAAAAAAAAGGTACTACTCCATTCCAACTTGAGCTGAATAGCAAAAAAAAAAAAAAAAAAAAAAAAGACTAACTAACTAAACTAATTCTCAAATTTGGTGCTCCTTATTCTCACCTCTCTTTTCAATCCCACTTGCTCAGCATAGTCATGTGTACTAACCCTAACCCTTCTCCTAACCCTATGCAATACATCACTAAAACCAAATACAAAGAAAAAAAATGCCAGATAGTACATCATCGTACATTATTTAATAGAATAGATTAAGTACATTAATTCATAAAAATTACACTATTTTTAAACACTTAACCACACAGTTCATTTTCAACTGATCACTTTCACTTATTGCTCATTAATATTCATTAATCAATTCTCTCAAGGTCTTTTTTAAAATGGCAATAGCCTGTATTTATACTATGTTATCAATGTAGATGTCATGACAGCTGCTTAGTCTGTACTCAGTTTCATACTATGTGCTTTTAGTTTTACATGTCATTGCCCAATCAATCACCGACTTGTTGTTCGGCATCTGCTTGTAATGCCGCGTTATTTTCATGCAGCAATCAGTACCTCAAAAAACTAAAAGTTACCACCACAGCTCCAGATGATCTCCCTTCTGCAGATATAAAGCTAGAATCTGAAAATATAAACTACACAATCTTCATCTTAATAAATAGATCAATCTAGGAAGCTACATCCCCTCCATTTGTCAACAATTTGTCATCTTCCCACTAGACAAAGGTGGCCCATCCTCTGCCAATACTAATTTTAGACATATGGCCAAGTTATCATCAAAGACAGACATCTGAGACAAATGTATCCACATTTAATTGTTAACTTCTCTCCTCAGTCATGATATACTTTAAAAGTTCCAACATGGCTTCAATCTCTCTCTCTCTCTCTTTCTCAGCAATGATACATTTCACCTGTCTTTTCTTAAGACCATAAGTATCCTCAGAGACAAAAATCACATAGTCCCCTCAGACTTCTTTGAACTTTCAAAAGTCTTTGACACTATCGCACACCCCTTACTCCTTCAAAGATTCTCCAAAATAGGTCTCTTAAATAAAACAATATTGTGACTTGACCCAAACCTTAACCACGGAAAACAGAGTGTAAATCTCATATACATTCCTCCTTATCACAGTTGGTGTTCCTCTTAGAGCTATCCTTGACAAACTTCTCTTCAATGTGTTAATCAACAAACTTGCCTGCTGCACTAACCATTTTTTCTTTAATCCAGTATGTCAATATTTCCACCATTATCTGCTCAGCACCCTGTAACTCAGAAATTCAGAAAAACACAGCATTTTTCAAATCTGTAGAATTCTGGCTACATTTTAGCATATAATTTAGTCCTAAACCCCAAATAAGTAAAACATAGTATAGTATCAATACAGCTAAAACCTCCATCCCCCTTCAATTTTCTGATGCTATGTCAACTGAAATAGTCCAACATGTTAAACTATATGGAGTCATCATTGATAAATACCTACAAATTTAATATACTCATCTATGAAGCAAACCAAAAGACCTGTCAAAAATTAGGTTTACTTTATCAATCAGTAATAAAAAAAAATTCTTCCTGGGGCTTTGCTGAAAATCCCCAGTCCGAATTAGTTCCTACTCAGACTTTCATGGTTAACAAATGTAAAAATAAATAAATACATGCATGCATACAATACATACATACATACATACATACATACATACATACTGTATCCTGCAGCATAGGAATTGATTCTCTCATCTTTCATTTGCCTTCTATGTATCATTTAGCAAATTGTATAACCAGACAGTCCTTTGTTGAAGTTGAAAATTTGGGCTATGTTCATTAATGATCTCCTGGACTGCATGCCTATTAATGTAGGGGCTAATAATATGATAATATGTGCATTTATAAACCATTCTACAGACCATGAGCCATTCTCTGGCATGAATTGTACTTCAGAAGGACAAGTGCCCATTGAATACTCTCTGAAGCTATCTGATAATGATTAGATTAAGAGAGTATTCACTTGTGAAAAGTCTGGTATCATAGTTTTTGACCTAGAATAAAAGGGAATGATGAAAAGGTTGCCATGTAACAATGTCCATAGGTTCATAGTTCATAGGTAAGTACTAGGCTAGCTACCCTTGCAGGCCATTTTAAGTCTAACCAGTTTCTCTTTTTGTGTTTGAATTAACCTATCCTATTTGGTTAGAGAATGGCCTTACCAACTCCATGGTTGATAATTACATATTACCCCTTATGAGAATAACTGAGATCATACCATAGATAGTGTGAGGGAGATACATGCATAGATAATGCTTTTAGGAAATACCTTTGTTTGTTTTATTCTATTGTATCTAATCAAGTGCCCTGAGTTTTGCTTACAAATAAAAAGCCCACTGGTATAAAATTACAGCAATGGTACTTGAAGCGATGGGATACAGTTAATGAACAAGCATGGTTAAGTCATATGTATTTTGTTGTAAAACACAGTGAGGAAATGGTCAATGAATGCAACATTGTGGTTGACCCATTATAAGACATCTGTTAAATACTTAAACAATTGGTGTTGTTTTAAGAAAGAATTAATTTGATCCTATCCAAAATAAACAAGGAAGGAGTAATGATAAAGGTTAGGACAAAAATCAAAGGAATTTATTAGGTTATTCCAAAGGTAACACTTTTTTATTAATGTTCAGCAGGAAACCAATGTTTCAAAGACTGATTGCTGCAACCAGTATATTAATGAAGGTCATTCCATGTGTGAGTCTTTACAATATGAAGAATATTCCATAAATCAGCCATTATGAGGTGATGTTAGCTCAGCCAATTATTGTTTTTTAGCCTAAATTCATCAATCAAATCCCAATGTGGAAATAGCCTGTTGAACAAGGAATAGGGTGGAACTTACAGTTTCAGCAACTGGGAGTTTCAACACCGCAGCTGAACAAGAGGAGTTTTCAGACTCTTTAGCCTTCATCATTGAAAAATAAGTCAAAGTCTATAAATGTTGTAGTAGGTGTATTTAAGTTCAGAGAGTGTATGTGTGTTGTCCCCCCATATGATGAGTGTGGGGTGTCTCTGCAAAAACATTTACCTCTAAGGTTTGGTGACAGTTTTTTCACTGATTTATCATTGCTCATTTAGCACTCAATAATAGTGCTGTCAATCGACTCCTTCTGGGTTATATCCATAAATATTTATAGATGAGTCACACAGTGAGTCCAATCTGAATTAGCACTGTAAAGGAGGGCTGTACTCCTATATGAATCTCAGCCCGTTTCTAATCATGCAAATGCAAAGAAAAAATGAAAGTCAAATAATATTTATTGTAAACACATTCATAATCTGATTATTAAAGAAGCATTTCTGTTTCTTGGCATGGAAGTCCTATATAAATATTCAAAAGAGAATAAGTCTTATAGTGATCTGGATTTAGAAACAATTTGCATGGTATGTGAAGCATATTTACATGGTTTCTCAGCTTGTTAAGGGAGTTTTGAGGTTTAAAGACAAGGTCTGCATGGATATTTTTAAATTATATGCAGTGAACAGAAAATGGAAGGTAAATTATGAATATAGGTGAGGGCTGTTACCACCGCCACATACGTTCTGCTAGTGGAATAGTTTAAGTACATATCTATATCTATCATTCTTAGGACTGGCTTCAGTTAAAATAATATTGTCACTAAACATCTTACAATTTAGGTATGTTCTAAGAGTGCAAGAAGGTTGAAGACTAAAAGCTCTGGTGCTCCATTCATTTTCTGATTTAGACAAGGAGTGTGCAAAATTAGGCTGCAGGGGAAGAGTTGTGTTAAAAACTAACAGGGATATTATATTCACTTGCATGTGACCATGATCATACAGGTGACACCATAGAATATGATGCATAGCATTATTAAAAGTAAAAGGACAACCAGTTTATAACAAGCATTCTCCAGCAGGGTATTAATGTACAAGTAATGCCCAGTGAAAAACTAGTCCACCACTTCACGGCAGCTTATCAAGTCGCCATGGAGCTCAGACTGAGAAAAACAGAACGGCCACCATTATTTTATGCTTGCTAAGCAGCACTTTCACTGTTTGGTGAGTGTAAAATAAAATAAAAGTAAAAAAAAAAATGTATGTGTATGTGTGTTTGTGTGTGTGTGTGTGAGAGTGTGTGTGTGTGTGAAAGTGTATACATGTATGAGTGTGAAAAAGATCAGTTGAGCTACTATTTTACACTGGATAAGCAGTGCTTTGGCTGTTTATTTAGTGCAAAAGAAAAGAAAAGAGCATGTGTGTGTGTGTTTGTGTGTGTGTGTGTTAGTGTGTGAAAGTGTGTGCTTGTATGAGTGTGACAGACAGATCGGTTAAGCTGCTATCTTACACTGGCTAGGCAGTGCTTCTGCTGTTTAGTGAGTATAAAATAAAAAGTGCACGTGTGTGTGTGAGAGAGAGACAGAAAGAGACAGAGAGAGTATGAGAGAGGGGGAGAGAGAGTGGGAGAAAGTGAAGAGTGAGAGCGATCGACCATACCTCTCGGCATACCTCTCAACATCTTAGTGCAAGAAATTTGGACAAAGCCCAACAAAATTAAGTGGGGGGCAAAGGCCTAAAAATAGTGACAGATATGAACTATTGCTGTTATAAACTTAGAAAGTTGCAAGAGCAACAGGGATTGTTTTAACATACATTTTCTGAAGAATTTGAATTCTGAAACTCAAATGTATGCTATTTTTTATTGACTTCAATCCTCTGATCATCCCAGCAAATTGCCAGAAAAACACAACTTTTATGAGGAACAGAACAAAAATATGACCCAAAAATCTAGACATTCTGCAAACATCTAGACAGCTGAGAGGTATGCCTCTGCGCTCAAATAATGGGGAAACAAAGGCTTGAAAATAGGGATGCATTTTAAATATTGCTCTTATAAACTTAGAAAGTTGCTAGAATAACAGGGTTTTCATTAGCATCCATTTTTTTTTCTGAAGCAGGGATGTGTGCATGTGTGAGCTGTACAGCAGTAAATAGGTTTACAAACCTCTGCATCTTTCAGTTCAAGAAACCTGGATAAAGCCTGAAATAAAGGGGAACAAAGGCTGTAAAACTGAAACTTAATTATTGCTCTTATAGAATTACAAAGCTGCTAAACTATAGGAAATCTGAAGCTCAGATGTATGCCATAATATAGTAACTTCAATCTCCAGTGACTGACAACCAAACGATTTAGGAGTAAGAGACCAATAAAAAAGGTAAATAACCTGGTTATTTTTAAATGTTGTACTTTGGCTGCAAAATGCTTCCTCCAACACCATTAACATACACTACAGCAAGTTTAAAACATTACGTGGAGGAACATCAAAAATATACTTAAAAAATACATAGTGAAAAAAAATATATACATAAGCAAGTAAAACGCCACAATTTTACAGATGGCCCATTCTCTAAGTGCAATAATGCCCTCCACGGTATGTGTTAATGTGTAATTAATGCCCTTCCAGGGGTGTAGAGGCCCTCCACCAGTGGGCGTTAATTATGCATTAACACACACCCTGTCAGGCATTATGACTTGCTTAACAGATGTCCAATGATGGCGTCATCCACAATGTTGCATTCACTGAGCATTGTAAAAGTAAAGCATAATTTCATATAAAAATGCCTAAGCTGTAGTTAAACTCTCCCAAAAATATTTCTGTACTGCATGTGATGTTGATAGCTCCCCTTGGGAGTAGGCAGATGACACCTTTGAAGCAAGCCAGAACTTTAACAAAACAATAATGCAGTGTTTCTTATGGCCAGACCAGTACATTATTGGAACATACAGATCTATAGATTCCTTGAGACTTCATTAGGGGCACTGCAGTAGTCAGCAGACAATGTGACCAGCAATTTTGCTGTGTGCAGCATACATCATAACATGACTGTCAGGAAACAGTGTACCCAGGATGCTGGGAAATAATCTTCTTCACCACCACAGCAGTACCCTTTACCATGGGTCAGACTGATAGCTGTGAGCTGGAAGATAGCAAACATGGACAGCCCCCCCCCCCCGCCCCATGAATAATGATGCTGCACACATTAGTACAAGAAAGTCTGAATGCTTGGTACAGAACTATATCTGGTGTAAGCAGGACAATGAATAAAGCCATATATCCATTACTGAATATGTATGCTGCAAGCAGTGCATGCTATCTAGTGCAGTACTTTTTTCTTTCATATTATGCATCACACACTACTACACCTCTTTATAAATAAATTAAAAAAAAATCTCTTGGTCCTACCATATCATTTGCATATATGACTGGGGCACACCACACAAAAACTCTCAGAGAAGGGATGAAATTTCTACAGCGGTTTATCTGCCTGTGAGCTAACCTATCCACATGTAACTCTGCCATATTTGTCATATCTTTCCTTGCATGGCATCATCCTAACAGAACAGCTGATATAGTCTGTGTTAATCACAAAAAACATCAGTGAATGTTTGGCTGTAAAATAGGCTGCCCATATGTAGCCACACCAGATCAGTCAGATCTTTTGATGTATGACATGATCCTTAGAAAACAGGGGGTAAGGGTTATGCATCACAAGGAGCAACTGTCCAAAATGGTACTGCTCAGCACCTTCATGTAGGGTACAAGTCATTACATACAAGCCCTTCATGCCAAAAATAGAAGCAGGTTAGCCATAGATAACAGTCCACACTATGTGCTATATGAGGCACAAAAAAACTAAAAACTGAAGGACAAATCAATATGCTTCTGTAAGTTTTGTTCCAAAAATTAGCATAGCAGCTGCAAAATACCTAGAGTTATCATCATTGAAAAACATACATGGAAATATCTTGTTATTAGGCAAACGAAACATAACACTGCCAGCAAGGCATTGAACCAGAATTGATTTTAAAATAATATATGTACATTTTACAATATAGTTCACTTGATCATTTAACTTTTACCAAAAGTAGAGGTGTGTGTGTGTGTGTGTGTGTGTGTGTGTGTGTGTGTGTGTGTGTGTGTGTGTGTGTGTGTGTGTGTGTGTGTGTGTGCCTGTGTATGTCTGCATGCTCTGGATCTTTGTTTCAGAGACCTGCAAGCAGCTAATGGAGTGAAGTATCTTCCATCATTTCTTAAATTATGCATTCCATGAGTATAATGAATCGCAATAAAAAATGTGAAGATGTATATATGAAGAGAAAACAAAGCTGTACGCAAGACTTTAAGTTGCTTACAAAATCTATATAAAAGGCATAGGTAAAAAAAAAAAAAAAACTTAGCCCTAACTACCATTTTTAAATAATGTTGACATCCTTTGACAACTCATTTGGGATCTTTTCACAGTACTCTGACATGAAATGTTCTGGTCTACCAGTCTTTCCCTTATCTGCATTTTCTTTAATTATGTCAAGCAGAACAAGGTTTATATTTCAATATCAGCCTCCAGATACAGATGACCATATGCTTGAAAGAATGTCTTCTTTATATTAGAAAATATGACAATATATGTTTATGTACAGATACTGCAGCACTTACCAACTGGTGCCATTTCGGGAACCGAAGCAATATAAGGCCCATCCAGAAACTTGGGTTCATTGTCATTGATATCCTGAACTTTAACATTAAACTCTGACTCTGGTTCCACAGGTTTGTTTGTAATCCTGTCCAGGGCTTGTGCTCGGAGAGTGTAGTAAGCCTGTTCTTCTCGATCCAGTCTCTTTGTGGCATGAATGTCCCCGGTGTTCTCATCAATAATAAAAATGGAACCTGCACCTTCTCCTGACAAGATGTATTTGATAGAGCCATCTCCTTTGTCGACATCAGAGTGCAGCTGGTCAAAAAGGAGTGTGACACTTGATTAGCTTGCAGTGAATATGAAGAGGTGTATTAAATAAATTCTGTATCAGACGATGCAAAACCAAATCAGAATTTTCCAGAACATGCGCTAAGGTTATAACATACAGCATTTTGAAAATATTAAACGGTATCCTTGCAGCATTATGATTAAATTCTAAACTTCAATAAACCATCACAGCAAAACAATATTATCTATAAAGAATTAAAGTAAACAAGCCAAACTTATGATGTGCACTGGATATCATAAATATGATGTATAGAACATGATTTTACACAGTGTTTACCAGCATTACATATTAAACTGTTTTGATTTTATCATTTCTTTCTTAAGTATTTATTAAACTGTTTTGTTTTTTTTCACTTCTTTCTGTGTTAATCAGAAACAATATAAACTATGACATGCTCATAGCAACAGTATTAAACTGGGATAATAATGTGTAAATGTTGACATAGAAAGAAAGCTATATCAGCATGGAATCTTACTACAAAGAATGTGTCTGCTAGCTTAGGAGTGCAAAGTTAAATGGAGTACAAAGCAAATGTATCTAGTGCTTAAAAAACATGCTCACCAATGCTGACAACTAATCATCTGTTATTTAGATATCTTTAAAATGCGTGAGACATTTTTTCTAAAGAGTGCAATAAGTACATCTGCAGAATGTCATAGAGGTTCACTCTGAATCCACAAAAATGGCTGTAGGCATCATTAGATAATAATTCCCTTCTAACCAGAAATATCCATTTAGAAAGGTCACAGATTTGGGTATTCATAAAACAACCTTCATTAATTAATTAGCACTACTCCTAAGTGTTAACAAATCATTGAAGTAGTTGTTAATTAATAAAAAGCACATGAGTAATTGGTCATTAAATTCATTTTATCTGTAGTCATGGATAGATGTAAAATGATAAAATTTTAATTTTTGAAATTATTGCAAAGAACATTAAATACTGCATTAAATACAAAAGCTGAATAAAGAAAAATGTTTAATGGATCACTGTGTAATCAGCTCAGAAGAGGCAACGAAAATGAGACACAAGAAATGGTCTTGTCTGAAAGCTATTCAGATGCACGTCACTTAAAGTGAAAGTTTTGCAGGAATGCCTTGAGTCTTGAATAGAAACATGAAAAATGCAAAGATCGAATCACAAAGGTAAAACAAGATCCAGTGATAAGAAAAAATGGTTTTCAAAGTATTGTACTCAAGTAAGTAAAGATGCTAAAAATCATATGATCTATTATTTAATTTATTTTGTAAGACAGAATAACTTCTCATGAAGACCTGTTGATAATATGGGTTAATTTTATACATTTCACATCATTAAAGCTAATACATTTGACCACAGTATGTGCTGCGATGTTGCCATGCATGTATTCAGAAGTGGAGTACATACATTATTTCTTCACTTTCTCCGGCATTTTTGAACTACTGCTCAGTGTGTACAGTCAGGCTGGCAAGATTATGTTTAGAAATGCTGATTTTTTCGTAACCCTCACAAGAGAAGGCATTTTTCTGTGACTTGTTTGCACCTTCTTTGTAGTACCTGTTCTTGCTGTACTGTGGATTGCTACACAAAAATAGCAGCCAAAAACACAATAATACAGGTGTTTCATACAACTGGATTGCCATGAGTAAGACTTTTTAACTTGTTGTCAAAGGTGGCACACCCGTGGGGGATGAAAAAGAATGATGGTAGCTCATCTCATTGCATTTTTTACCTAACTGCCCTTTATCCCTTGCCTGGATAGCCTTGTCTTTCATACACAACGTAAAAAACATGTTCTGTTTTGCACTCAGCTTGGAACAAAAGTATAGTACTAACAAAGCTTTGGGGAAGCACTCCTCTACAGCACTGCTTCTATCACAAATCCATATGTAGAACAAGGAAAAGAAGGGAAGAAACAGAGCAGGCCTAAAGCACTGCATTAATAAAGAAGGCTGTTTTCATGTCTTTTAGAGGGTTGTTGATAAAATACTTTCTGTAATCAAGCTACCGAGTTGGGTAATTATTTATTCACTTTTTGAGTAGCTGATCAAATGATCACTTACTTTTATTTTAGCCCAATGACTAATCCACTGAACCTATGAAGTACATAATCAACCACTGCTTAAGGTGCTGTTAACTTACCTATACAGAAATGAAACTAATGCTGTTTATATGTATATAGCTGGGAACACAATGGAGACACTATACAAAAAGCCTTTACAACATTTCAGCATGCTGCGGCTTATAGCTCAGGATCAATTCTAATGCCTCCTTCTTCTTTTTACAGGTATGGTATACCTACTCCTCCAAGCAGAATGACAATAAACAGACCATAGACTGCAGAGCTTCCTGTTGCCATTAAGGCTCTCATATTAGCCTCAGAATATTATAATCTTACCACATAAAAGAGACTCCGGAGGTGCTGGGGCAAACAAGTCTCATAACTGGATCGATGCCTCATTCTGTTAATGGTGCTTAAAGTTCAGCTTGGAAAAGAAATACTGAAGTGTTTAATTATGGGTTGCCTTGTTATGAGTGCCAGTAATAATTGATTCAGAGTAAAATAATATTAGAAATAAAGTGTCACTGTGGAACAGCTTGGCTTCTGTTTCAGCAAAACCAGTGAGCTTAGTCAGCTAGAAATGTAACGCTGATCTGTTTCTTAAAGAGCATGGCTTGGGCTTTCACACTTAGCTTAGGAGTTACAGAATTTTGCTTCTGCTCAGGCAGGCAATAATTTATATAAGTTTTGTAGTTTGTTTACAGCTCACTGAAGCTCACTGAAGTATATCAGAATCTCCCATGAACCCCCATGTGATATGACTATTTAATCGCTGTATGTCAGATGAAGTAGGTGCATTATTAAACTAGTTATGTTCCTTACTGCACAAGATCAATGAAAAAAATAAAATAAATAAAAGGGGTCCTGATTACAAATAAATGCTATGTCTGTTCTTCATGATTTGCCAAAAATAAATGTGCTATTGACTTATTTGTCTGTCAGATAAGAGCCAGCAAATAAGTGTATTTTCAGATCTAAGTGTTCCACTCTGATAACTAGAGTTTGTGGCACTAAAATACACATCTAAAACATGTACTTGGTTTAATAGACTTTGTACCACTGCATAAGTATATTGTTGCATATTTACTGCATATGTTGATTGTATACTTTTTGTTTTGACTACTTTACTCAAAGTAAATGCATGCTGTCAGATGATATCTTCTGAGATATTTTTAATTTAATGGCTATTGTTATGGACTAATGTATTTTTGTTGGATGAAGTAAAATTGTTATTCCAGTTTAGTTTTTATATTTTATTATATTCTTGACATTATTTTCCTTTTTGCTGTGAATAGTTTAGTGGTTCTCTATCACAAGGTTCATGTGTTAGCTCTACTAGTATGACATTTTGAGCAATAAATTGCAGTTCAAACAGAAATGGTGTTTTTTAAGCTTCTTTATAGCTCCCTGGAGCACCTTGAAACCACAACAACCAATAGACCTATTACTTATATAACTCCGAGATCGGTGTACCTCACAGAGAGGGGGATACTCCAAACTGCTGTAAAGTTAGTCTTATCCCAATCATTCAAATTGTAATTTCATGATTCAGACGACTGCACTTATGGTCCTCAAATTTATTTTACAAGCACCCTAAGTTACCTTACAATTTAAGCTCATTTGTCCTGTTTGTCATATCATGTAATGTAATAGTATTGCCAGAGGACGTATGTACAACCTATTATTTAGTTAAGAAAAAAATCTTATTGCAGTGGCCCATCCTCCCATACAGCAAACACACACACACACACACACACACACACACACACACACACACACACACACACACACACACACACACTTACTACTAATAATGAGCCAACTAGATTTTTTTTTTCCTTTTTCTTTTAATACTTGCATAGTTTTTCTTTATGATGTTGTAACAGCTCATTCTATTCTGACATACTTTGCTATATGACATTGTTAAAGCCAATTATGTTCTCAAACCATTGAACTACTGTCCCTGTCTGTTTTTTGTTATGGATTGTATTACCTTTTGTTCCTAATTAAATAATAACCATCTCTTTTAAAAATGCATCAAAATCAAAATCAAGTCATCTGAATCTTAATAATGCTTAAAGGTAAAAATTGCACCATAAAGTTCAATGTCTCAATTCTTTTCTGTTTAATATGTTAATCAAGCATAAAAGATTATGATAAGGTCTCTGAAAATAACCAGACTATATATGTGTTCAAGATATGGATATTGAGAAATTGACCTCAGTAGTGAAGCTACTGATGTGAATTATGATATATATCAAGAACACATAACCTGAGTTATAATCAGAGAGACCTGACCATACTTATTTGTAGTACATAGAGTTTTATCTGCTTCTATTTACTACAAAAATAGGAGAAACATGTGTAGTAGCACTGTTTTACACTTTTGCAATTCATGAGACTCTGCCATTGCCACAAGGAGAGGTGCAGAGAGAGCTGTTAAGTATTTTCTATGTCATTTGTAGTTTTACACACACACACACACACACACACACACACACACACACACACACACACACACACACACACACACACAAAGAAAAGAAAAATAAAAGTAGTCTGAATGCAGTATGAACAACTTAAGGACTTCTTGTCACTCGTATGTGGTGGCTGCTAACCACAATTAATGTGATATCAACTAGCATTGAAAACAACAGTGACAAGGGGTGCTTAACAAATGCTTGTTCAACTTCCTTCTTTTAACAGAAGAGTGATTATAAACTTGTATTTTGCTCAATTTCAGAGTGTAATAACAGTGCTCTGTGCACTTCAATATGCTTCACTGCAGAAAGTGTAAGCATCTGTGAATCAGTAAATTTCAAACTCAGCCTCATCTACAAGGAGTAATGAAGCATTATAAGCATTCTGTAAAAATATAGAGCTGAGTATATTTTTCTGTATTTTCTGTATTATAGAGCTAAATTGTTGCTTATATATCTGTTGTCTTAGTGTTCTGC
The DNA here is from genome assembly GCF_019279795.1 of Protopterus annectens. NCBI lineage: Eukaryota > Metazoa > Chordata > Ceratodontiformes > Protopteridae > Protopterus > Protopterus annectens. Next base: position 876,991,201 of record NC_056732.1, read on the forward strand.
AAATATAAAGAGATCAGTATATATTTTTTGGGTTTTATAATTTGCACTCTGATTCCTCACATCTCTGTTGAAACTTTTTCCAACCCCTCCACCCTCCCTGTTCTGGTAGTAGTTTAAATTTAGTGGCTTTTGCAGTGCCCGCCCCACTGTAGATTTGATCTAGGACACTCCCCCAGTCCCATCTCTTTATCGCATTCTACCTAATAAACCCTTTCTGCACTTGCTTTTAGTCCTTTTTAATTTAATTACATTTTTTCAAACTTTGTGTGAACTAATATTGCTACATACTCAAGTGTGCCAGCTTGCACTGCATGTGAATTGTTTTTACTACTGTTTTTGCTACTTTTCTGAAAAAAAAAATGTAAGCCTGTTTCCTACCTTTCCTGTAATTAGTGTTCCAGATACAGATTTGCTGTATCCAGGACTATTTGTAAGCTTCTGAGCCCCCAAGCCTTTCTGTGTTGGAGGGAAGCCTTCTAGCTTATCAGTGGGAGTGGTAAGCACTAGGTAACCTGTCTACCACATAAGGAGTGGTTCTGGCCCAGAATTTGTAGTTATTGGCTTTTTGGGCAGTCTTCCATCTCTCTCAACTTTCTGATTTGAAGGCCTGCATTTGCACTTGTTTCTGTCCTGTAACTCCTGGGCCAATCTCATTTGCTCACTCAAAAAAAAAAAAAAAATCTTCTTTTACTGTATTTGTGTTTCTTCCTACTTTATTTTGCTTTTGCGTCATCTTAAAAATACTCAATTGTATTTATTACTGCTTGGTGTAACTCATTCTAAGCCTTTTAGTTTAAGCACTTGGGCTTCAGGCCAGTTGTTTTACATTAGGAAGGTTTGTGGTCTGCACTGTGGTAGCAGGACAGGTAGCTTACATCCTTCTAAGTTGGGAACTGCTGATTGAGGGCTCAGTGTCTGTTATTGTAAAAGTGTATTAATTCTATTTTAAGCACTTGGGCTCAGGCCAGTTATTTTACATTAAAAGGGTTTGTGGTCTGCACTCTTGTGGGAGGAGAGGCTGGACTCTGCCCTTCTAGCTGGGAATTTCTGGTTAAAGGCTTATAGTGCCTGCATATCTAAACTGCTTCTTACTGAAATTGGTACACCTTATTTGCTGTAGCATAGACTGGATCCAGGCCTGCTGAATCTAGCTTTGTGTGTATAACCTGAGCACTAATCCAAGCATTCTTTAAAGTATTCAATTGTATTTAATACTGCTTGGTAGTAACTTGATTAAAGTGTAGCTATCATTCTAAGTCTTTTGGATTAAGCACTTGGGCTTCAGACCAGTTGTTTTACATTAGGAAGGTTAGTGGCCTGCACTGTGGTGGCAGGACAGGTAGCTTACATCCTTCTAAGTTGGGAACTGCTGATTGAGGGCTCAGTGTCTGTTATTCTAAAAGTGTATTAATTCTGGTTTAAGCACTTGGGCTTCACGCCAGTTGTTTTACATTAGGAAGGTTTGTGGTCTGCACTGTAGTGGCAGAACAGGTAGCTTACATCCTTCTAAGTTGGGAACTGCTGATTGAGGGCTCAGTGTCTGTTATTCAAAAAGTGTATTAATTCTGGATTAAGCACTTGGGCTTCAGGCCAGTTATTTTACATTAAGAGGGTTCGTGGTCTGCACTCTTATGGGAGGAGAGGCTGGACTCTGCCCTTCTGAGCTGGGAATTTCTGGTTAAAGGCTAATAGTGCCTGCATATTTGAACTGCTTCTTACTGAAATTGGTACACCTTGTTTGCTGTAGCATAGACTAGATCAAGGCCTGCTGAATCTAGCTTTATTTGTATGCTGCTTGTTTGTTTGCTTGTTATTTCCCTGAAACGCTAATTCCACCTAAAACGTGGCTTTTCAGCGCTTCTGTGGATCCCTAGTGATATCTGCATTGCTTACTGTACTTATTTCCTTGTTTCACTTGAAAGAAAGTTACTGTTTGTCATTTTTGCATTTAAGTTACCTGAAACACATTGCATTTAAGTTACCTGGCACTTGCTCACTAAAGCAATTATATAAGTCAGCATTAAAATATTAAAAGCACTACACCCTCATAAACTCCCCTTGAGTACCTTGTTCCCCATTGGCCCTTTTTTTTCAATTATAAAGAAATTCCAAATACTATTCTAGCATGTCCAAAGGTCAGTTGTCAATCTCCTCTCCGGTCCAGCTGGTGAATCTGGGAATCTTGAGGCAATGTTACAACTGCCTCATGTACACAGACAACCCTCTCCTCCTCCCAACAAATTCCAAGACATGTGAGAGATGCAACCATATAGCCATACTGGAGGCTAAGCTCTCTCAACTCAGTACTGGCAAAACCAGTCAGGAGGAGAAGGAAACCACACTCACTACAATTCCAGTCTCACATAGACCTACCACGACAGCAAACCAAACACATAAACACACAAAAACATACTCGGAGGCTCTAAATAAAAATCTGCCTAAGCAGCAGAGACCTCCAAAGCAGACACCCAAACAACTGCTACCCCAAAACAAAACACGTGCGACAAATAGCTCACAAAGCCAGTGTGCCGAACAGTCACAGCCCTTAAGGTTAAACAACACACCTGATACACTTGTAATAGGTGACTCTATTGTCAGGCACCATGACGTCCCGCTCACCAGGCTGAATAAAAAGAAGGTCATGGTGAGCTGCCTGTCGGGCGCTAGGATCCGCCACATAACACAAGCACTCAGGTCACTCCAAGGCAAGTACAAATATGTCCATGCTGGTGTGAATGACCTGAGACCTACCTCCCTGGACTACATGAAAAGAGACATAGAGGAGCTCTCCGAGCATGTAGCCCAGGCTGCTATGACCCTGACCTTGAGTAGCATCTTACTCTCACCAAGAATGATGCCACAATATGAAGACAAGATGATCAATTTCAACAATTGGCTTAAGTATTGGTGTCATTTAAAGGGGATCCAATGCTTGTCAGCCTGGGATGACATGCTCGACAAGCCACAATGCTTCGCTAGGGACGGCTTGCACCTGTCACCCCTGGGCTTTCGGATATTGGCAAAGGCTCTTGCTACCCCCATAGTGCCTTTTTTAGGCAAGGCTCAAAGACAAACCCACCTCCATAGGTATCACAAGGGATAAGAAACTAAGAGTAATGCTACTCAATGCCAGAAGTCTAAACCTCAAGATGCACGCACTCGAAACTCTCCTTAGCATGGAAAAAATTGATATCTGTGCAGTAACAGAAACCTGGTTCAAGGCTCCAGAGAGCACCCCAGCACTACCAGGTTATACATCATACCATGCTTTTCGGCCCCAAAACTTGGACCATACCACAAAAGGAGGGGGAGTATCAATATTCATCAAAGATACCCACACCTCCAGGTTGGTGGCACAGCACGAAGCATCAGAGACTATCCATGTGCAACTAACAGTGGGTAAAACTGCCTTCCAGTTTATAGCCTGCTACAGACCACCCTCCCAAACCCAGGAACCCCACTCGGCCTTCCTGAGAACACTGGAAAATATGAAGGTCTCTCCAAACACCATTATATTGGGTGACTTCAACTACCCAAATATAGACTGGGAGCATTACTCTAGCTCCAACACCCTAGCCCAAAGGTCCTTAGAATTTATAAACTCAAATGCTATGGAACAACTTGTTACCACTCCCACAAGAGGAGAAAACATACTGGGCCTGATCATCAACAACATGGGGACTCTATGTTCCAGACCAGAAGTGTATCCCTCACTGGTAAGATCAGACCATAAACTAATCTCACTGGATATTCACATCCCGACCCCACCCCCTGCCCTGAAAACCATAGTGAAAAACTTCTCTAAAGCAAATTTCACACTCCTCAAAACTGAGGTGGAATCCTTCAAAGCCCCCAGGCCTGTGGAAAATATGGCCCAGACCGCAGAATCCTTTATAAACGCATTCTATGAACACGTTCAGTAATGCATGGATCATGCAATCCCAAATAAAACCAAGACCCAATCCTTCAAAGGCAGACGTCCTGTCTGGTGGACCCCAGCCATAAACAAACTATACAATAGAAGGAGGAAGCTACTAAATGATAGAGCAAAATCCCAAAAAGGGAAGGCATCTCTGATCAGTATTAGCAAAAAACTACGGGCACTCATAAAATCATCTAAGGCCAGCTTCGAGAGAAAAATTGCACAGGACACTAAGGATAATCACAAGGCTTTCTTTAGTTATGTTAGGAACCTGGGTGGGAATTCCCAGATATGCTCAGAAGTAGTCCAAAATGGCAAAAAATACACCGAACCCACAGACATTGCCAACATCCTAGCTGACAGGTTCAGCGCAAACTGACCCCCCCTCTCCCCACCAAAAGGGCAAATATTTATCCCAGCAGAGTGCTGCCCTCCTGACATCTCAGATGCTCAGGTAAGAGCTGCCCTCTCCAAAGCAAAAAACACAGCATCAATGGGACCAGACGGTGTCCCGGGCTGCGTCCTACATGAATTCCAAGAAGAGCTAAACCCAAACATAAAACTACTGTTCAATCTTAGCCTTACTGCAGGATATGTACCCAAAGAGTGGCGTACAGCAACAGTGGTCCCTCTCCACAAAGGTGGTGCCTCAATGGATCCTGGAAACTATCGCCCCAAAAGCCTGACTAGCTTAGTCTGCAAAGCTATGGAAAGGATCATCATGGACCTCATAAATAAAGATATTGGGGACCTATAGACACTGGATCCTACCCAGTTCGGCTTTGTTAAGGGCAGATCCTGCCTCTTAAACCTGGTTGATTTCTTTGAAACAGTCACCAAGGCCATTGACGAGGGGAAGGTGGTCCACACAGCCTACCTGGACCTCGCAAAAGCCTTCGATACAATACCCCACTCGGGCATTATAGATAAGCTCACCAGCTTAAATATAAACCCCTATGTCACTAGATGGGTTGCAAACTGGCTCAAGGACAGAACCCACATGGTTAGAATTGCTGGAGCCATGTCAGACTCCAAACCAGTTACAAGTGGCGTCCCACAAGGCTCAGTCCTGGGACTTCTCTTGTTCGGTATATATTTCTCGGAGGTACAGGCCAACACGGAAGGACTGTGGCTGACTAAGTTCGCAGATGACTGCAAACTGGGCGCCATAATTGACTCTCCAGCCGACACAAGCATCCTCCAAAAGGACCTCATAGAAACAGACAACTGGTGCCAGAGCCATGGCCTCAAGCTAAACGCCAAAAAGTGTATAGTCATCCCCTTTGGCAAAAACAAAGTGCCCACAAATTACCACATAGGTGGTAATCCATTAGGTACAGAAGAAGTAATTAGGGACCTGGGGACCCAAGTTGATAGCAATCTCTCATTTGACAACCACGTGGCCAAAGTGGTTAGAAAAACATTTTATATAGCCCACCTAATCATGAAGGGATTCACATCTAGATCAGGGGAGGTCATCGTGCCTCTTTACTCATCCCTCATCAGGCCCATAATTGAGTACAATGCCCCTTTCGGGATGTACCTTACCAGACACCTGCAGCAACTGGAAAGACCCCAAAAGTACCTCACCAAGAGGATCATAGGGCTCAAACAGATGCCATATGCTGCCCGGTTAAAGAAACTCCAGCTCTACTCAGTGGCATACCGCCTGCTCAGAGGCGATCTATGCCTGATATATAAAGCCATGTCCAACCCGGAATTAATGGACATGGTGCACCTCAGACAATCCAAATCCCATCGAGCTACGCGCTCGAGAGACTTGAACCTCAGCACTGAAATAAATAGGACATGCTGGAGGGACAGATTCATAACCCAGGGGCTCCCTTCACTCTGGAATAAAATCCCAGTCCAGGTTAGGCAGAGTCCCTCATTGACTCTCTTCAAGAGGAATCTTGATGAGTGGATGGGAGATCGTAGGTTTACCCCTGGTATCACTTCTGTGTCACTGTTAGACAGAGGCACAGTATACTAACCTCGAAAAAGGGCATAGCAAAATTAATTTAAAATGGGTGGCAAAAGCCAAACACATTCTGGCTAGGCTTATAAATGTCCTAGGGCAGATAGCCTAGTAGGAACCTATGAACCTATGAACCCATATTACATAAGTGATCCTTTTGATACGAACATAATTATCTGCTATTAGTGCTTCATAGCTCCTCTGGTTTTACTATGATGTCAACATATATGTATATGGAGGCCTCCTTCCTCTTTGTAAAAAGGAGAGATGCTTAGCATATTTAGTTCATAGTCTGCCCCCAACTTACAATTGGGAATAGTATTGCAGTTAAATTGGCTGCCTACAGTGGACCTCTAATTCTGAATTTTAGTGTCTTTCACTGATAAAAACGTGGAATAAACCATGTATATATTTCAAAAATATCACTGCATAACATAGGGCTTCATCAAAAACTTTATCATTAGATCTAAGGGTATCTGTGCCAAAGCACAGTTTACCTGCATGTAGCTGTATATGTAGCCAGAGTAACTGAAAAATAAATGCAAAGTTAATTACTTATGTGGCTAAGAACTACATGCTGATTATGTATGGTATATAGTTATAGACATTCCTATCACTTTGTAAACTGCAAGAAATAAAACAGGCAAGCTAAATTTTTTTACTGTGTGATTCCTTAAACCTTCTGTAATGGAGGCCCATGGGATATATGCAAATGGCCCCTTAAGGACATCAAGTGTTTCAGCTACATGGCTTATTAAAGCCCATGACCTTTTCACTTTTTAAGTCTTTATGGTTGCATTAAGGCCAGTAAAGCCAAACCCCAGTAGCTGTGGGCATTCACATATATCCCATGGGCCTTCATTATAGGAGGTTTAAGTTATCACACACTGAAAACTGTAGCTTGACTGGGTTTACTCTGCAGTTTTTACTGAATGGTTTGTCTCTGTGACATTTTTACCCTTTTATTTGATATATATATATATATATATATATATATATATATATATATATATATATATAACATTTTATACATAACTGCAGCCTGTTCAATCCAATAAATTGCACGTAGGCTTTTTCTTTAGAAATTTCCACCTCTGTAAAATTGTAGAATGTATAAATGTAACTACTGTTTGTGTACAAATGTAAATAGAAATGTAACTAATCAGGATTTAATTGGAACTTAGTAGAATGCAATGTCAAAAAATGAAGCTTTTCTCCCAGGACTTTCATTTAAAACTAATATTACCCAGTCGGACTTTCCTGGTAAACACAGACAAATAAATATATCTATATCTGTATCTGTATCTATATCTATATCTATATCTATATCTATATCTATATCTATATCTATATCTATATCTATATCTATATCCATATCTATATCTATACCTATATACCTTCCAGTAAGCTAGTGTTTTAAAATAACTCATCCTAAACCACAATCACAATGTTGCAGTAGTGACATATAATTCTACATGAACTTAAAGAAACATTAGTGAACTCTCATCCACTCTGTTCTGTTCCTGCACAACATCTTTGTATTACATACGTACCTTGCAGACAGGTCTGCACTGAAGTGAACATAGCCTCAGTAATTCACAGTTGAAACCAGAGTGTCATGGTAAGGAAAAGATTGCAATTATTTTTCTTCCTTCATTTTTGCAGGGGGGCAAGCCTCCCTCTATCCCCCATATGGGGGGCTCTGCCCCTCACACCCCTGCAATTTGAATATACCAACTCTGAGATCACACTACCTTGAGGAAAGGGGCATTTTTATATCTGTTTTTATAGTGCTGCAACTGATTACACATCAGTAACTTATTTTCGGTTATGTGAGATTTGTAGTTAGAAATTTATGGCCTTTTGCAGTTGCAGCTAACTTATCGAAGTAATGTGGGTTTTGTTCATATGGGCTCTTGTTTATTTGAAGTAGACCCATATACATACATATATATATATATATGTGTGTGTGTGTGTGTGTGTGTGTGTGTGTGTGTGTGTGTGTGTGTGTGTGTGTGTGTGTGTGTGTGTGTGTGTGTGTGTGTGTGTGTGTGTGTGTGTGTGTGTGTGTGTGTGTATGTATGAAATGTCAGAGTCATGCTCAGAGTGTCTGTCTGTACGCATGACATTACTACAATGTCACACTGCCAGAGTAGCTAGCTAACTGATGTTAGATAGCTATGGTAGTTCACTGTGTAATTCAGTGTATCTCAAAAAACTCCCACAATAATTATTCATGACCCTAATTTTGGAATGACCTTTATGAATCCATGAGTGATTCGTTAATACTATTATAGGTCATCAGCATCCTTTGCAAGATCCATTGCTCAGTTTCTCAGTATTGCACTGTTATTTCTCAAGCACTGTCTCAATAGACTCGCTTTAAAACGTTTGTTTGTTTTATAAACTTTTTTTATTTTACTTTTTTAACTTAATATGGATCAATATCCCAGCCTTACTTGAATCAAACTCATCCCAGAACAACTTTTCAAGCTGCCAATGTAAATTCTAATTATTTTATCACTTTATCCCTATTTCGCTCTAACAAGCAAGCCTACGCTTGAATCTTCCAATATATTATTTAGTCTGTCTGACATCACCTGCATGTTCTACAGATCGCATGCATACTTTTCATAGAGGTAGAATGCAGCACAATTTTGAACAAATTACTTTCCAGTCAGTCTGCAACTTGGTCCTTAGTCATATCAGAGTATGAGATAGTTTAATCTGGCTTGTGTTGCTAGCAAACAGGTCTGAACTGGGGATTATTTTTTATTCAACTATATTTTTTTTGTCTTGTATCCGACTGTGCATATTCTGACTTATAGCTTGACATATATCTCAGATGTGACAAACATGTACATCTCTAACAGATTCCTTGCTGTAATCTTTTATTTCCTACTTTGTGCTTACAATGTTTTGTGCTCTTTGGTGGATTACCTATAAAATCTGTAATAGAAACTGCTGCATCCATTTGTAATTACGTGTTTGTACTGTTTACTCTGCAAGCCCATAGCTGTGATCCAAATAATCCGCTAAATTGTACTAAACAGATTATGAGTGACCCCAAAAATATTGTGATTCCATGCAGAATGCCTTGCCATTAGGCACAGATTGGGCGTTTTAATATCTTCTCTCCACATGTCATCTTTGTTTTTGTTTTTTTTTTCTTTATCTTATACTGATTAATGGTTTTGCCATTTTTCCAGAATAACTACATTTGTGTTTCTTCCAGATGTTTTTGACCAATAGTTAGTCTAACAAATCTCTTTGCATTTAAATGTACATTTATTTAAGGTTATGAGGTGTGATCAAGTTGTATTTGTTCACGCATTGGTGAGTATAACTATACAGACTCCACCCATTCTGCCAGTTTCCTTCTCCTGCAATGAGTCATAGGTAATGCTCTGCAGCACTCTTAGACATGATTTGTCTTTGTTCCTTTGACTTGGCAATTGGATCTCCCATCTTTGCATTGCTCCCTCAGGAGGTCCACTTCAATTAGTGCATGATCACTTGCTTGAGGTTTCTACATACTAAACTGTACTGAAAAACATTATATTTATTAAATATATATTTTAATGTTCTTCTTTGTTTCTGGATAGTCACTGCTGGAAAATACAATCTCCGAACTGGTGTTCAGATTCAAAGCTAATGCTTTGTGCCTTTGAATATTTTTATCTCAGCCCACTTTTATCACTAATCTTTGACAACATTGCACTTATTTTTTGAAAGGTAACACATTTATGAATGCTATATTTCTCATATACTCTTTCTAGCTGTTGCCCAAGGCATGCTTAGGAATTCAGTTCATCATATGCTGTCAATGACTACTTTACTGCATGAAGACAGGTATAATAATATGTCCCATAATGACTCAATCATTATGCAATTAAATGTGTTTTGAAGTAAGATGATTTTAGTTTAGGAAAGTTCTGCTACAAAATTGAGATGTCTCACTTGTATGGGGAAATGATAACCTGAGGGTTGCATAGATAACAGAAAGAAAAAAGCATATTTCAATTATATGCTTGCATCTCAGCTTTATGTATCAGGTACCTTAAGGGTTATTCAACTAAGCTTGTAGCGTACAGCTAAAGACAGGCACTGGAGTCTATAATTTCAGATAAGCACTGCTACTTAGTTTGCCTTTTAGTTAATTTCATCAGCTTGCAACTGCCGTGCAAGGCTAGTATATGTTTTATATATTTTTCAAACATTTTAAAGCCTTGAATAGGTTTGGAATAACTTCTTAATTAATTGAAAATGTAGATATTCACCTAAAGGTAATTAAAACAATAGCTTAGAATCACACAATCTACTTCAGTTTTGTGTGCATACAAGTTTGGGATAGGCAGAAAGTGACCTTTTCAAGCTATGGAGTTGTCTTGTGAAATACAATCAGATTCTTCTGTTATTGCTGTAAAAAGCCATTTTACCAGGCATTTATCACCTGTCTATATTCTGACCACTTTACAAAATGTTAAGCCCTGCAGCTAAGATTTAACTGACTGTCAGTTTGCCCTGACCACCTCATAAAAAGTTAATTATGTCCCTCTCCTACTGTTATCCTGTTCAACAACTCCTTTCAGATAGGTAACATAGTTAGCAACTCCTGAGAGAAATCCAATCTATCCATTCAAAGTTACTGAAGCCATCTTCCTCACTTTTATTTATTGTTTTACGTTATAACATTGTGTGGCTAAGAGAAATATTTTGTAAAGATTTATTGCAAGTGTATTACTGACCACAAAGAATTCTAATGTTGTCAGGATAATATACTCAAGTATAAATATTAATATGAGAATATGTCTCTGCTGTTGTAGCAAAATAAAGCATTAGAAACACACACATACAACAGACACATACACACAAACACAGACAGAAACACCCTGTCATAAATAGAGTGCAAATAAATTAATATTTATTTTAGTGTTAATCCACCAGGTTAAAGAACAGCAGAAGTATCTATAAGTAAGTGCAAAGCTCCAATTAAACCCAACTGGTTGATACCAAGATTTATAGAGAACATAATGGATGATAGTACATGCCACTAGATATTGTTTACAATGAAACCTGACAAAATGGGGTCTGTGGTTAATCTTGGAAGAAAACATTCTTCGAATAGCATTATATCAAATAATAAACAACAGAATTACTTTTTGTCACATATGCATTGCATCGTAATTCAAATCATCGAATAGTTATAGTTGGCCAACATTGAGAATGTCCAGTGATGTTGTTAAGTAAAACGAAACATAAATAATGATTCAAAACACATCTTCTAAAGTACACACTGTAAAAGATAAACTAAAATACCCTGGTATATGTGAATAACTAAAAATATTATTTCCTTATTCCGTCATAAACAGCATTGAAAATGTACACTCACATATGTTTAAAGACACAATTCCAAGTACCCCAACTTATTGCTTTGCAGAAATAAAAATAAAGTCACAGGTGCAAAACGAACTGCCTTACGCACAATCTCCACTTAGATTAATACTACTTATATACTACAGTTCTATATGACAGAAGCAAGCTAACAATTTGTATTACTAGTATAAGTTAAAAAAAATATATACTATATCCTCTGTTCATCAAAAGACATTATATGTATTGGCTTAACATACTGTTTTGATACACTACTAATCTTTAAAATTACAGTACCTTGGGAAATGTATATTGATAAGATAAATACGTTTACTATGACATATACACTTAGTGCATGCTATTCCCTTGCAGATGGCCAACTATGACTACTCGATGAATGAATTTAGGATGATATGCTTATACAACGAAAAGCAGTTTTGATGTTTAGTTTTAAACGATTAACCATAGTCCCAGCAGAATGCTTACTTAGTATAGTGCCATATAACATATCGCATTGTGAACTTTCTATAGATTAATAAATGTTTCTAAGAGTTTACATAAGTATTTTTATAACCCAAGTAGACTCCAAAGAATTTTTCATCAGGTGGACAGCAAATGTTGGAGGTGTGACAGTCAAGAAAGAGATGGCTAGGAACATATTTTTTGGGAGTGTAGTGGGCTGGCAGACTTTAGGGATTCCCTGGGACCAGTCTGTGAGAGATGCTGGGTGAGCAGATTGGATTGACTTGGGAGATGATTTTTTTGAGCTATGATACAGAATCGGAATTGCCTAGATATTGTAAAGCCTTGCTGAGTCTAATTATGGTGGCTGCCAAAAAAATCAACTACTAGAAAATGGAAATCAAAGTCTAGACCAACTTTACAAGAAGTAGTGAATATAGTAACCGAGATAAAGCAAGTGAAATTGGAATGTTTATTAAAAGGACAGTGCAAACTATGTAGGAAAAATGGGAATTGTGGGAACAATATATGTAGAGAAGGAACATGGTTTAAGAAGAAGGATTTGAATGAGCCATATAATGCATAACTGAGAATGAGTGGCTAGATTATAAGGATGTATAATGTTTGCAACTACAGTTGTTTCGATGGTGTCTGTGATATGTAATGTTTGCAACTAAAGTGGTGTCAATGTTGTTTGTTTTTCATTTATATAAATGTAAGATTGCCTATGTCATATTTGCCATAATTGATCATTTAATAAAGATATTTGTTGAAAAAATAAAACTTTTGTGAATGCTTCCATGAAGATAACATACTTTAATAATGTTACACCTCTGCTTGTCCTCCCTGTGTTTGCATGAGTTTTCATCATGTGCTCCGATATCCTCCCACATTCCAAAGACATGCAGTCAGTGTATTGAAACTCTAAATTGCCCATAGGTATGAATGTGTATGTGTATATGTGGAATGGTAGAACAACAGCAGTAAGGCTAGCCACCAGGCTATGTCAACATTGGCTCTAGATGATTGCCACTGTTGAAGTGACACCCTGACCCCATGTCCAAAAATAAGATAAAGGGCTTGTGGATGGATGATGGATTACTTGTTGGAAACACAGCATTGTACCTTTGCTAAAAACAAAAAACTTGGGCACTTTTGCACCAGGGAAGGTACTATAATCACTTTGATACAATTGTGGACATAATTGCTGTTATAGCTAACTCAAAAAATTGTACAATTACCTAAGTTAATGTACAGAAAAAAAAAATGTTTTAACGCAATCATATGTCATTTTCCTGGGAGTTAAGTCACTTCATTTTCATCTAGTTTAGCCACCTAGTTAAACTTAAATGCCTTATTTTATATGTATTGGTGCTGCGGTAGCATTGTCGCCTCACAGTTAGACATCGCACATTCGATTCTCAGTTAGAGCGTCTTCTGTATGTTGACATGCGTGAATGGGCGTTTCTTCATTGAAGGTTGTGCATTAGGCCCGGCAAGCCAGCACGTAAAAATATACTGCCAATCATTAGCGGACCGGAGTTCCGCTGTGGTGACCCCTAACTGGGAAAAGCCGAAAGACAGTTTGTTTACTTTATAAATACTACCCAATGGATCATGTATACAACAAGCATCATTTGAAAGAAACAAATAGGAGCAATCTTGCCATATATACAAATAAAAATAAAATCAACAACTTATACACCATGGTACGCTAGAGTAAAACAATACCATCATCTCTAAGATCCAAAAATGTGGTTTAGACTGCTGAGTGTGGAAGGACATTTATTTCTCAGATGGCAAACAGAAGGCATGCTGAGAATGAGCTTCCAACAAGTTAATACACTGCCACTTATGCCTAGTATCAAGTCAGCCTTACAGACCTAAAAGACCCAGGACTCCACACCACTGTTAAGGAAGAATGGTTATATGACAAAGTGCTTCCTTTTATCAATTTTTCTGCCGCCTATATTTTGCGAATGAATGAAATTATAGTATTGCATATGGTAAGTTCGGCACATACACAAAACTTGTAGCATCATATACTGGAATTACTTTGCCACTTATGTTCTGTGCTTCATTGTAGCAATCCCTCCATGATGTCAGCTAGACAAATAGGCACTAATATAGTCCAAGTCCTATAGAAAAGTATCTCCTACATTGGAACAACAAATACTATACATGTGTATATAGAAAAAAAAAAAAAAAAAAAAAAAAACAGAACAAAGGCTTTTCATAGGTTCATGGGTGATTACTAGGTTAATGGCATTAGAGCCTTTACAAGCCAAGTCAATAATTCCCAGAATATGACAATATTATATCTTAATTTCCTAGATATAGCATATGGTAATATCAGGGTAGTGGGCCTTCGGGTATTGAAGCCCTCAGTAAATTTTATGAACTGCCTCTCTCCATAAGGGACTTGGGCAGTACCACAGGAGTGAATTTATGGTTCCCCATCCTTTTATCCAAATTAATTTTGAAGAGAGTTTGAGATGGGCTTTGTTTTACAAAGATGGGAAGTTTATTTCATAGATGAGATAGCCTTAGGGATATGAATCTGTCTCTCCAGCTAGTCACAAATAAGGTTCAGGTCAGTGGAACATGTGACCCTTTTATTTATTTATTTATTTATTTATTTTTTGTGAATATGTAATATTTTCATTGGGGCTGGATCAGAGAATGCTTTGTAGGTCAGGTATAAGTCCCCTGTTAATAAATGATATTTGATGGAGTAAAGGGATAGGACCTTTAGTTGGTGTGCATAAGACGTGTATTATGCTTATATATATATTTTTTTTTTGTGAGAAACCTCTGTGGCCACTCCATTTGGTGTAAATGCCTGGTTAGGCAAATGCAGAAGGGAACATTATACTCAATTATGGACCTGATGAGGCCTGAGTACAATGGCGCTATGATTTCCTTTGATCTTGATGCCATGACTTTACTTATAATTTGAGCCACACAGAAGGATTTCCTCACTACTGTAGCTACCTGGTGGTCAAAGTTTAGGTTACTATCTACCTGTGTTCCTATGTCCCTCACAACTGGGTCTACTTTTAGGGGTGTGCTATCAATTTTATAATTTGCAGGGATATTTGATTTACAGAAGAGTATGATTACACATTTTTTAACACAGTCTCAGACCATGATTTTGGCACCAGCTGTTTGCCATTTTTAGGCCTGTTTGTAGGATTTCAACATTGTTTAAGTATTCAGTGATTGCTCTCAGCTTACAGTCATCAGCAAACCTAGTTAGCCAGGGGCCCCCAACATTGGCCTTCACTTTAGAGATGTATAACCAAACAGGATGAGTCCAAACACTCAGCCCTGTGGGACACCACTAGTAACAGATTTCTTATCAAAGTGGAGTCAACTATCTGGACAACATGTGTTCTGTCAGTGAGCCAGCTGGCTATCCATATGATGATATAGGGGTTTATGCCTAACTCACTAAGTTTATCTATGATCCCCAAATGGGAGATTGTGTTGAAAGCTTTAGCCAAGTCTAGATAAGTGGTGTGTACTAGTTTGTCCTCATCCATGGCCCTGGTAACCTTCTCAAAGAAGTCCACCACACGGAATAGGCAATACCTCCCTTTGACAAAGCCAAATTGTATCTGGTCTTGTTTTTGAAGAGTTCTATGTCACTGTTGATCAATTCCATGACAATTCTTTCCATGGCCTTGCAGATAAGACTGGTCAAGCTTATGGATCTGTAGTTCCTTGGGACAGTTGATGGGGCCCTCTTATGCAGAGGGATGACGGTTGCAGTCCCCATCTGGAGGCTGTGGATAAAGATGGTTTCTAGTGACCTTGATAGATTCTGTTTTAAGCTATTTAAGAAGCATCCTGGAATGTTGTCAAGACCCAAAGAGGCTGTGTTTTAGCATTTAGTGAATGCAGTAAGGACCTCTTTCCTCTTAATGATCAGAAGGAGGATGGTTGTGGGTATTTCTTTGGGTATGGTAGGGGGTGATGGGGTTAGAAGTTTGAACTGAGCTAGTCTGACAGCAGCTTTGCTACACTGTCAGGCTGGGTGTACATGTTGCCATCATGATTAACTCGGCACATTGCTGAGTGTTTCCCCTGAAGTTATGAACATAATTTGAAAAAGCGTTATGGTTATCACCTGAGAGGCTATCTTTGTATCAATGTCTGCTTTGGCAGATTTGAGCAGCTGTCTATTCTGTTTGTTTAGACTGGTGAGTGTCTTTTTGCACTTTTTTGTCTATTTCTTTTTGGTTTTGGAAAGGATTTTTTCCTTTTGTTGAATAGCCAGTTTATGCTAGGGATCCACCAGGGTGGTTTATTTTTGCCAGTAATTATAGGTTTGACTCAGACAGGTATTGCCTCTTCTATGCAGCTATGAATGTGGTTGTACAG
This sequence comes from Protopterus annectens, assembly GCF_019279795.1. Lineage (NCBI taxonomy): Eukaryota > Metazoa > Chordata > Ceratodontiformes > Protopteridae > Protopterus > Protopterus annectens. The sequence goes on from NC_056732.1 coordinate 877,007,322, forward strand.
TGCTTTTGTGTACAGTTCAGAGTAGCTTCAGTGTCATCTAAGTTTGGAGGAAATTAGAAGTTTAATAATTTACCACTTAATTTGAGGTAATTGGCCCTATCAAAGTTCTTAAAAGGTTTTGAGTTTGATGGGGGTTCTAGGTTAGTTTTATTACTAAAGGAGATCATTTTGTGGTCAGATCTTACCATGGAGGAGTTAATGTACAGGAGGGAGCAGCACCCCCCCCCCGTGTTCATGAGTACTAGGTCTAGGATATTTGTACCTCAATATTGGGAGCTAACTAGTTGCTTCACGGTGTTTGCATTGTCAATGTCCAAAAAGCTCTGAGCAACTGAATTATGGGTCATATAAGTCTCCCAGTTTATGGAGGGGTAGCTGATGTCACCCATAAGTATGGTGTTAAGCTGAAAGTCAAGAGATTCCACTAGGTTTAGATAGGAAGTGTGGTTTTCCAGACTCATGTTAAAGGATCTATAGTTAGCAAGGATATGACAGGGGGTTGCACCTATGGTTAACTGGGCATGGAGTAGCTTAAATGAGCCCTTTTGTTGGACCAGTCTAGCTGAATACTTGTCCTTTATGAACACTGAGACATCTCCTCACTTTATTTTAACCTGAGCTGAGGGGGATCGAAAGGTATCAATGGCATTGTAGCCTTTGATAGCGGGGGGGGGGGGGGGATTTCCATGGTTCTGAACCATGATTCTGTGACTGTACAAACATCTGCATTCTCAAGGCTGAAGAGTGCTTCCAGGGAGTGCATTTTTTTAATTTAAACTCCTATCATTGAGCAACATTACCTTTTTAGATAGTTGTGAGTGATTTGTGTTATGCTGAAGGATTTATCAGCATGGTGCAGGCTAAAAAAGTCACTATGGAGACAGATCAAATTTTTGTCAGTATCTGGAAGCCAAGTGGTGACAAGTGCAAACCACTTCTGGCAAAGAATCTTGCTTTGTTGATCATGTCTCCCAAGGCTGAAATATATTGGATCCCATTGTTGTAACATCAGAAACTAAACCAATTGTTGAAGTCAATCATTTTTTACTGTTACTATAGCATCATCATTTTTGAAGGTAGGATGCTACTCAAGGCTAGATTCATACCCACATGGGACACGTATTCAGAGAGCTCCATCATGTCTCTCTACATTATAGTCTAGTGAGTTACTTCTTAGGTTGTTTACATCCACATGGACCTATGACCTTGACATACTGGTACTTGTGGTTTAAAGACCTACGTGCATGAATGATCTAGTGGATCCTGGCTTCAGACAGACTGATCACTGTGATCTTCTCCTTGTTTAGCCTGATACGTGGGACATCAGCACGTCTTACAATGGAATCCCCAATAACTAGAATGTTTGGCTGTGGGGTGTGCTGCCTTATGGGATTGGACGCAGGGCTACTATGATTTTCAGAGTTATGTGTTGTGTGAGGTGCTGTCTTTTTTGAGTATGCACAGGGCCATACAAAGATGCTTTTAGGAGGTCTAGGAGGTTTGGGTAGATTATAAGTGAGTACCTCCACATATGTGGATCTGTGTGTTTGTTTGTTCGTTAGTGTTGGTAGTGAGTTTTTGAGTGTAATGCTTACAACCTTGTTTGCATTTTTCATGTGTATATGCGAATGGTTTGCCTACAATTACATTGTGAATCTACATCTCTCATACACTGTGTTTGTTCTAAAATTAAATGGTTGTCAGTGAACATGAGGAAGTTATTACACACTGACTCATGATACCCATGACAGAGATGACAGGGAAGTGCCTATCCAATATTTCAGATCCTTTGCAGATGAGAAGAAGTAGGGGAGAGTCACTTAAAGGTCTAAGTGAGTGTTTTTAGTAGTATACTGTTAGATAACCTGGAGTGGTGCTGCCCTCTGCACAAACTGGCAGCTCTTTGATGAGCTGTGAACCATGGTAGAGGATTTCCTATTCAGAAATTTAAAGTGGAGAGGTTTGCTTATATAAAAGGCATGGGTAACCAGATTTTTGCATCACATAAACATAAGGCTTTTATAGCAGCACATTTTTTTTGCACAATGTAAAATGGTTTGTTGGTCACTGGAATGAGTTTCCTTAAATATGTATAAGTAATATTGCAGTTTGCTTTATAACAGTGTGCTGTATCATGCAAGCTGATAGCGCACTTTTTTTTTCTTTCTTTCAATGAAGTTTGACCATGGAGTTATTATAAGTTACAGGGTTCTGGGGTGCAGGGGGAAGGTTTGTTCCCCTGCAAAAACATTTGTTTTGGGTATTTCTTTTTTGAGGTTTGTTGCTTTTCGATAAGTTGTGATTCAGTAAGTTGGGTTTCAATAAGCTGAATTTCTATAACAAGACATACACCCATGATAGTGAAACAGTGTTATGATTCTCTTCCTTTTTCTTCTTCTTCTTTCGGCTGCTCCCATCAGGGGTTGCCACAGCAGATCAACTGTTTCCATGTCTTCCTGTCCTCAGCATCTTGCTCTGTCACACCAACCACCTGCATGTCCTCTCTCACCACATCCATAAACCTTATCTTAGGCCTTCCTCTTTTCCTGTTACCCGGCAGCTTCATCCTTAGCATCTTTTTCCCAATATACTCTACATCCCTCCTCAGCACATGTCCAAACCAACGTAATCTTTCCTCTCTGGCTTTGTCTCCAAACCTTCCAACCTGGGCTGACCCTCTAATATACTTATTCCTAATCATTTCTCGTCACACCCAGTGCAAATCTTAACATCTTCAACTCTGCTACGTCAAGCTCTGACTCTTGCCTTTTTGTCAATGCCACTGTCTCCAACCCATATGACATAGCTGGTCTCACTACCCTCTTGTAGACCTTTCCTTTCACTCTTACTGGTACTCGTCTGCCACAAATCACTCCTGACACTCTTTTCCACCCACTCCATCCTGCCTGTACTCTCTTCTTCACCTCTCTTTCACACTCACCATTACTCTGAATTGTTGATCCCAAGTATTTAAACTCATCCACCTTCGCCACCTCTACTCCCTGCATCCTCACCATTCCTCTATCCTCCCTCTCAGTCACACACATATATTCTGTCTTAGTCCTGCTGACCTTCATTCCTCTTCTCTCTAGAGCATATCTCCAACTCTCCAGGGTTTCCTCCACCTGTTCCCTGCTCTCACTACAGATCACAATGTCATCTGCAAACATCATAGTCCACGGTGACTCCTGTCTGATCTCGTCTGTCAACCTGTCCTTTCTCTTCCACTAATCTAAAAAATATTTTCTATGCATGCAGTCCAGGAGGGGAATGAGGAACCTTGACAATTTTTTCTATTTTACCCGAGCACTATACTGGTCCAGAGTCGAACAGTAAATACATGGAAGATGATGGTATAAAACCATGGAGTGCAGGAAGCAAATCATTAACAGCTGATAGAATACTCCCATACTCCTTTGTAATACCTGCCAGACAGTTTAAAAATTGGGGTCTTGTGGTAGAGTCACCCACATTGTGAGATGCATTGGGTGCAAATTCCACCACCAGTAAAAATAATTGTTACTTATTATTTACTTAAATGTTACATTACAACAATACTGTGTGTGTGTGTGTGTGTGTGTGTGTGTGTGTGTGTGTGTGTGTGTGTGTGTGTGTGTGTGTGTGTGTGTGTGTGTGTGTGTGTGTGTGTGTGTGATGGGGATATTTCTCATTTCTATGAAATGTCATCTTATATGTGTTAGTTATGGGGATTCATATACAATTTGTAATGTGCATACTAGCAGTAATTTCAAAGATGGAGGACTTTCAGATGAAGAATACACAAGCTTGTGAGAAATACAACTATTACAGGAAGATTAACTTTTTCATGAAATGCAATATACCACTTAGCTCCTACAAGACTATTTTTTAATGTACAGTCTTTGCAGCCATATGAAGTGCTTTAACTGCAGACACACCATAGATCTGCATAAAGGTAAATCACAGCAATCTATTTCGATAACATTTCAGCTCAGCATTTTGTGTAAACTACCTACAGCTCTGTGATTCTGAACTGTAAAATACTTGGTCCCACTTCACCAATATACATTCAATTGATTTTTCTAAACACTGAGCCTCAGCTGACAGGTAACAGCCTAACTCACAGAACAGATTTTTTTCCTCATCTCAAAGTGTGCCTGATATAACAGTAACTATAACTCCTGCTTACTGTCACCCTTAAAGTGAAAATTATGTTGCACAGAAATTTCAAAAACGTGTGTGGATTGGGTCTTGTACCATCTTCTGAGAAATGCCACCCATCAACGCTTGGTACATTTTCCTTTCTTTTACAATTACCTTTGATTCATCTAAACAAAGGGTGCAAAACTCACCCACGGGCTTTTCTTTACTTGTTCATTTAATTTTCATGAGGCATTATTTAAAAAAGCATTCCTGAAATGGAGGTGTACCCACTACAGTTACATTATTCTTATTCTTATTCTCTGATGATCAACACTACACAGCACATATGTATTAACATGGCATTTTATGAATGGAACTATACTTCTAGTAGATCAGGAAGCAATCTCTGAGGAATTAAACTTTTTCTCCACTTAGTGTTCAGTTATTGGTGAAAAACATGGTCTATCATTATAAACACATGTAAGAGGAACATCCTTTCATCCCTGGAATGGTAAAGAAATAGGAAAGACACAGGATAACGTACTGAGTAAAGGTTATACACAGCACTGTAACTGCTTTCTTTGATTCATGTAAAAAAAAATCTGTTATTTACCCATCATACATCTCTAAGCAGGGTTGCCTATTTTTTCAAGTACTACTTCCTCATCTGTCTGTCTGTTCTCTTTACAGGTGAATCTTTCCTCTTCTAATTCTGTAATCCCCATTTTTCATTTGCATACATTTTTGCGAAGAACCATTAATAACTGTCTGATCACAAATGTGTGATTTGTTTATTTTCATGTCATGCTACATCATACCTCATTGGCTAAAAAGTATGTTACCATTTTATATAATATCACGTGTGTCCTTTTTCTTTTGTTGTTTTTGTAGGCCTGCTTCATAACCAACTTAGCTCCATATAAGTAGACAGCCTTTTCCCTCCTTTTTTTCACATTTTTGCTATTGATTTGGAAAGAATTTTATTCTTCTGATTAATTTCTTTCTAGTGCTTCCAGCATGTCTGTTAATGTGTTCTTAGTTTCTGCACTGTGTCGTTACTTTGTTGACTAGATCGTACTTGCATCTGAATACCAGGCTAAATTCACAAAACAGGGGGGGTGGCCCCACCTGAACCAAACAGTGTTTCCATATCACAAATGAGAAATCACCAACAGCATTGACATATGTAACACATACATATTACATGGGCATTAACTGATAATGCCAGGCTCTCCACAGGCCTAATCAGTTCTAGAACCATCATTCTGATCGCTATTTTGTGTAAAATGATAAAGAAAATCATAATGGAGCTTAATCAAAATGACAAAAGGATTTTTTTGTGAAATGTAAAACAATGTTTGTTTGTTTGTTTGTTTTAGTTAAGATTTTAGAACTCTGTTTTATGAACTTGCTAAGGTACTGACTGTATTCTACCTAGGTAAACGACTGACAAATTAAAAGTGTTACATGTCAGTCACTGTGTAAATCGATAAATAAAACACTGACCAAGTCATATGAATTTATTTCTTATTTATTTACTGGCATTTATTTACCGGGAAAGTCTGACTGAGACACAACAGCCTATCTTCAGTTGAGGCCCTGGAAGAAAAGTTCCTTTTATCAGAAAAGATAAAAAAAAATTTCAAATACAATACATAAGAAAAAGCTGAAAATTACACATTTAAAAAAAAATCAAGAATATTGTAGGGCTCAGAGATATGCTAAAAGTATGTCACAAAGGGGATAATGAGAAAAAGCAAAGTAAAACACTATATACACCATCCTTTTGGCAATTCACAGTAGTAAATAAAAGCCATAAGTTTAGTTCAATCATAAATATAAAGGAGGGGAGACATTATGATAAATTAGTATAAACGGGAAGAAGGTGATAGGAAAAGGTTATGTAAAGAAGTAGAGAGGGGAGGATAGCCAGGTGAAGACAACATCGCAGAGATGGGTAGAGAATGTGTACGGATAGAGGGTGAAGAAAAGACAAGACTTGTGTTCATCCAGGAATATACCATGAGCAGAGCCATTAGTTTAATAGGTGGCCATTCATTAGATTCTTGAAGGAAGGATGGTAGGTTATAGTTCTAATAGCATGTAGAAAAGAATTCCATTTTTTTTGGCAACAGAGAAGTAGTAAGGGCTATTTCCAGTTGCTTTTTGAGGCTTATAGATGGTGAGAATTTGTATATCATTAGAACAAAGGGATCCGTTTGGGTGATGGGAAGGAAGACTAGAGCGTAGTGCAAGACAGGCATGGGGTTTGTAAATGATGGGGTGAGAAGTAGCTAGTTGTACAGAGTATAGGTAGTGGGGTAGCTCAAGACAGTCCAAACTTTTAAGAGCCTTGCAGTGATGTGTATAGTATTATTTACTGGCAACAAATGCAGCAACTTTTTTGTAGCATATTTCAAGTTTCGTTTTAATTGACCCATACTTACAAGTTGGTAAGGATAGCGGCACCATATAAGAGTAAAGGAAGGAGGTAAAGGGTTGCGAGTCTGGTTTCAACAGAGTTAGTACGAAAGTTTTTATGTCTATAAAGCACGCTAAGTTTTCTGGTTATTTTTATTTCATGTTATTTTGAATGTGGAGTTCAAAACTGAGGTTGTCATCAATTGTCACACCAATCAGTTTTGTAAAGGATACAATTTCTATCTCTGTATTGTTAACTGAGAAGATTTTGAAGCTGTGCGTGTCCTGAAAAAGCACAATACAGGTAAGGGGGTTATAAATCTGTCATAATGTGAGGTACCAACGGTGTTCTACAAGTGGACTGCTATGGAGACATGTCTTCTTGGAACGTTGTTTGCAGATAAAAAGAAGTATGAAATATGGTATGGATAATCAAGTATGCTGATGAGTTCATTTGTGTTAAAGTTTCACAATACTATACAATGTAATAAAAGTCCTATAATGATTAGGTACTATATATATATATATATATATATATATATATATATATATATATATATATATATATATATGTGTATAAAATGATAAACGTGTACTACTAAAGTTTAACACTGAATAAATAATGGACTAAATTCTTGTTATTATTACAAGCGTGACAGAGTTAAAGCAACACTGTAGGAAGACTCATGGAATCGTGGTGATGGGCGTGGCAGGTCATGAGACAGAGGGAGGTAAATATGACATAGAAGTACGGAAAGGAGAATGTATGGATGTGACAGAAGACTGCTGGTGCTGCTAGAATGTTGACTGAATGAGATTTAGGGTTAACACCTTTTCAAATGCACAAAGTGGGACATTTTGCAGACCAAAACATACCCATGGCCAGTGCAAAGGACAGAACTTCACTTTTTTGCCTAAATAAAAACTTAACCTTGTAGCATTTTAGTTGCTTATTCTGTTTCTTTAACATTTAGGGGTTTCAGATACAGAATAACTTTTTTATGCAACTATTATGTAAAATATAGAAAATAATTTTGTCTTAAAATCTCAGGACATTTGCCATTTTTACAGTTTTTTTGCAGGACACAACTGCCCGAAGAGGGACTGTCCCTCACAAAGTGGGACAGGTGGTAACCCTAATGAGATTGTCATAGGAAGGTGTGAGATGCAGGCCAGTGCAATTTATTTGGCTTCATGGATACTGAATGATGCATCCAGAGGCTGGAATATACTGAAAAGACTTCAAACTCTGATAGACTGACTTTAAAATGAATCAAGGTGGTTGTAAAGAATATTTTTTGAAGGTGGGAGTCAAAGAGCAAGTTTGAAAATGAGAAGGTGCACTTTTAACTGACAGTGAAGGAGTATCTCTTGAAGAGCAGTAATGAGGAGAATTTTAAAATAGGGTGGATTTACTGATGTCTAACTATATTGTACAGTTGAGAGGAGTAGCTGTTCTAGAGTAGGACATGTGCCAAAATGAGTTGGGTTGCCTGCAGTTTTCTCATTAACCAATTTAGTTGATAGGGAGATAAGCAACAGTGAGTTGTGAATGAAAACTTTTTATTCATTGGTTTGTTAACAAGTGGGTAGAATTGTCCAGGTGGTGCTTGCTGCCATGAGCTGGGCTGATATCAAATAATTAAAGGCGATTGCAAACAGTTGGTATACATATACTTAAAGCTCATATGTACACAAAACCAAAATTATATATATATATATATATATATATATATAGAGAGAGAGAGAGGGAGGGAGGGTGGGGCGAAATTTGTCATGACATCTATATACATAGCGTAGCTTTGCCAACCTTAAACATTAATATGTCTTCCAGTGTAAGGGTATACTTAGCACACATACACACACACACACACACACACATAGATATATATATATATATATATATATATATATATATATATATATATATATATATAAAGGGTATACATACACTTAAATGTGACTTTTTACAGTATTTTCCAAAGTACTGCTATCAGTCTTTTATTAACATGCAATATGAATAAACACAATAATTTAGCAACATATATTGGACATATCAAGTCGAATTAAAAATCTCCAAAGGAAAAAAGTTTTAAGCTCAGTGGCAAATGGGGTCATCTTATGGTAACTGATTTATTTTAATATGACAAGGGATGAGAAGTAGTGCTCATTGAAGACTAGCAATCTATATGACGTTGTATAAAAATGCTGAAAACTGAGATCTTTCTGGAGTGGGGTATTAGCCATTTTAGTGTGTCACAGAGCAGCAAGATGGCTGCTAACATTTTCTAGTGAGTTTGCATTATAAAGGTCAGATTGTGGCTCTTGGTCTATTATTATGCCTACTTATTTAATCTGATAGAAAGCTTTAGTTCTATCTCTGCCTGAAGAAGGTGTTTTTTTGTAGTTCAGGCCTAACACTAAGTTTGCAGTTAGTTATACTGAGTAAACTTGTAAGTTGATAATCAGGCCTGATTCCTATTATCATAATTGAAAAACATTGAAGAAAATCCTGTATGGATAAGAAAATAAGTTAAAGTTTCTCAAATGAGTAGATGATGGGCGCATCATTATTGTACTAGAAAAGGGAAATAGGAGAGCAAGAAATTGTTTAGGTTTTGCTGATGAAAATGGAAAATATTAAAGTACTAATGGCTGATCTTTGATAGCAGTCTGGATAAACTGGATGGTGAAAGGAGGGGTAGAGTTTCCATTCAATAATCTGTGATGTGTAGGTGAAATAACTATGGAATCAGTTGATTTTATTTTAGCTATTTCATTTTTAAGGCTCATAATTTATTAAGCAGTTTTCATTTATAATACAAGAGATTTTTTATATATATCTATATATATATATATATATATAGAGAGAGAGAGAGAGAGAGAGAGTTTTAATATATTATATATATTATATATATATATATATATATATATATATATATATATATATATAGAGAGAGAGAGAGAGACAGAGGTAGAGAGAGAAAGAGAGATTATTGCAGATTTCTTGGGAAAAATGCTATCTATCTATCTGCCTGTTAATCTTTCTAGCTGTCTATGTATCTATCTATCTATGTATCTATCTATCTGTCTATCTATATATCCATGTATCTATCTATCTATCTGTCTATCTATCTATATATCTGCCTATCTATATACCTATGTCTGTTTATCTTTCTATTTATCTATGTATCTGTCTGTTTATGTTTTTATCTGTCTGTCTATCTGCCTATCTATCTATCTATCTGTCTATCTATCTGTCTATGTATCTGTCTATGTATCTGCCTATCGATCTACCTATGTCTGCTTATCTTTCTATTTATCTATATATCTGTCTATGTATTTATCTGTCTGTCTGTCTATCTGCCTATCTGCCTATCTATCTATGCCTATCTATCTATCTATCTATCTATCTATCTATCTATCTATCTATCTATCTACCTATATATCTGTCTGTCTATCTATCTATTTGTCTATCTATCTGTCTATGTATCTGTCTATTTATCTATCAATCTGTCTAGCCTGGAAACAAGGAAATTATTCAGCCATCCATTTAATGAAAAGTACCTGACAGTGACAATTTGTTTACAATAAATTGTACTTTTTGTTTTAGTGCAGCTTCAGAAAATTTTAAATTGCTGTGCAAAATTTAAAGTCCATTTCTGCTACTTAGTCATTCGTTCATGAATAAAAATGAACCTTTACTTTCATCTTGACCTGTCTCATTATGTTAAGCTTATCTCCGATGCTGTGCATGACTGCAGAGATTTGTTATCCATAGTGTGCTGTAATTATCTGTCTCTAGCTCTATTAAACTAGAACACAATCAGAAAGAGTCACAGCCTACCTTATGTATTGCTTTCCCCCATGTTGTTTTGGTATTTTCTCAGAGGGAAACCAGGCATGGTTTAGTCAGCATCAACACTGAAGAAATAGTACATTTGAACTTGTGCTTTCATTGTGGTTTTGCTGTCTCATAAAGTGGCAATACATATGTCCCTAGGTCAGCATTTTTTAGTGTCCTTTCTATTCTTTCGGAGGAAGCTCCAAAGCCCTGTCACTATGGTCAGTATCCTATAGATTACTACCTGTGTCTGACATACAAGGTATCCTCTAGCCCATTACTGATGGATTTATAGCAAATCAGCAAGTCAAACATCATTAGAAATACTTAGTCTAGGGATTTAAACTTCTGCAGCATCAACAGAATGGTTTGTAGGGGCAGTTGTATTTTGCAGAGAATACTGGTGCTGTGGAACAGGCTCCCCATTGATATAAAACAAAAATCATCCTATCTATTTTCAAGTGCAACTTAGATCTTTTGGTTTGATTAGATCTTAGGCTTTATCCCATGCATGGGTCCTCTAAAATTATCTGTGGCATAATCCCATTTATTCTCATTACAGGTAATATATAATTATCGACGATGGGATAGGTAAGGCCAACCTATAGCTAGATGTATTTCAAGCACAAAAAAGGAGAACAGCTAGGCTTAAAATGGCTCACAAGAGCAGCTAACCTAGTACTTACCTATGAACCTGTGAACAGTTTTCCCCCTTTTTCCACTGAATATTAAGTAAGACAAGCTGCTCTGTCCAATTCACACACCTCCAGGATAGTGGCAACGCACGAAGCATCGGAGACCATCCATGTGCAACTAACCATAGGCAAAACGGCCCTACAGTTTGTAGCATGCTACAGACCACCCTCTCAAACTCAGGAACCCCACTCAGCCTTCCTGAAGACACTGGAGAGTATGAATGTCTCTCCAAATACCATCATATTGGGAGACTTCAACTACCCAAACATAGACTGGGAGCATTACTCAAGCCCCAACACCCTAGCCCAAAGGTTCCTAGAATTCATAAACTCAAATGCGATGGAACAACTAGTCACCACTCCCACAAGAGGAGATAATATACTAGATCTGATCATCACAAACATGGGGACACAATGCTCCACACCGGAAGTATACCCCTCACTGGTGAGATCAGACCATAAACTAATCTCACTGGAAATCCACATCCCGCCCCCACCCCCAGCACAAAAGACCACAGTGTGGAACTTCTCAAAAGCTGACTTCACACTTCTTAAGACTGAAGTGGTATCCTTCAAGGCCCCTGGGCCAGTGGAATCCACAGCCCACACCGCTGAATCCTTTATAAACGCCTTCTACGGACACCTTCAAGAATGCATGGATCATGCAATCCCAAATAAAACCAAGACCCTTCCCCCCAAAGGCAGGCGTCCTGTCTGGTGGACCCCAGCCATAAACAAACTTTACAACAGAAGGAGGAAGCTACTACAGGACAGAGCAAAATCCCAAAAAGGGAAGGCATCTCTGATCAGTACTAGCAAAATCTATGATCACTCATAAAATCATCCAAGGCCAACTTTGAGAGAAAAATTGCAAAAGACACTAAAGATAATCTCAAGGCCTTCTTTAGTTATGTTAGAAACCTGGGTGGAAACTCCCAGATATGCTCAGAGTTAGTTCAAAATGACAAAAAATACACTGAACCAACAGATATTGCCAACATACTGGCAGACAGGTTCAGTGCAAATACCCCCCCCCCAAAAGGAGAAATATCTGTCCCAGCTGAATGTAGCCTCCCTGACATCACAGATGTCCAGGTGAAAGCCGCCCTCTCCAAAGCTAAAAACACAGCATCAATGGGACCAGACGGTGTCCCAGGTTGCGTGCTACATGAACTCCAAGAGGAACTAAACTTGCACATAAGGCTGCTGTTTAATCTTAGCCTTACTACAGGATACGTACCCAAAGAATGGCGTACAGCAACAGTGGTTCCACTCCACAAAGGAGGTGCTTCTACAGACCCTGGAAATTACCGCCCCATAAGCTTGACGAGCCTGGTCTGCAAAGCTATGGAGAGGATCATTATGGAACTCATAAACAAAGACATTGGTGACCTACAGACACTTGATCCTACCCAATTCGGCTTTGTTAAGGGCAGAGCCTGCCTTTTGAACCTGGTCGACTTTTTTGAAACAGTCACTAAGGCCATTGATGAGGGTAAGGCAGTTCACGCAGCCTACCTTGACCTTGCAAAAGCCTTCGACACAATACCCCACTCGGGCATCATAGACAAGCTCACCAGCTTAAATGTAAACCCATATGTCATAAGATGGGTTGCAAACTGGCTAAAGGACAGAACCCACAAGGTCAGAATTGCTGGAGCCATGTCGGACTCTAAGCCAGTCACAAGTGGTGTCCCACAGGGCTTGGTCCTGGGACCCCTCTTGTTTGGCATTTATTTCTCAGAAGTACAAGCAAACATAGGAGGATTGTGGCTGACAAAGTTCATAGATGACTGCAAGCTGGGCGCCATAATCGATATTCCAATGGACACTAGCATCCTTCAGAAAGGCCTCACAGAAACGGATAACTGGTGCCAGAGCCATGGCCTTAAACTGAACGCCAAAAAATGTATAGTTATATCCTTTGGGAAAAACAAAGTACCCACAAATTGCCACATAGGTGGTAATCCATTAATTATGGAAGAAGTAATCAGGGACCTAGGGACCCAAGTTGACAGTGACCTCTCATTTGACACCCACATTGCCAAGGTGGTTAGGAAGACCTTCTAAATTGCCCACCTTATCATGAAAGGATTCACATCTAGATCAAGAGAGGTCATTGTGCTCCTATACTCTTCCCTTATCAGACCCATGATTGAGTACAATGCCCCATTTGGTATGTACCTTACCCGGCACCTGCAGCAGTTAGAAACACCCCAGAAGTACCTCACCAAGAGGATCAAGGGTCTCAAACATATGTCATATGCTGCCAGATTGAAGAAACTCCAGCTCTATTCAGTCGCATACCGCCTAATCAGAGGAGATCTATGCCTGACGTACAAGGCCATGTCCAATCCGGAATTAATGGACATGCTCCACCTAAAAAAATCCAAATCCACCAGAGCCACGAGAGCGAGAGACTTGAACCTCAACACAGAAATAAATAGGACATGCTGGAGGGACAGATTCATAACCCAGAGACTCCCTACACTCTGGAACAGAATCCCAGTCCATGTTAGGCAGAGCCCCTCACTGACTCTCTTCAAGAGAAATCTTGACGAGTGGATGGGAGATCGTAGGTTTACCCCGGGGGTCATCTCTGTGTCACTTCTAGACAGAGGCACAGTAAACTAAACCCTAAATGGGCACAGTATTATCATTCCAGGGGGTGGCGGAAGCCACACACACTCTGGCTAGGCTTATAAATGCCCTAGGGCAGATAGCCTAGTATGAACCTATGAACCTATATGTATCAAAGAAATATGGAGCAAGGCCTAGCTACTTCAGTGGTCTATATGAAATATATAAACATAGGTAAATGATGCAGTACCAAGTAATGCTGGCCGCAGTGATGCAGATCCAGTGGATTATACCACCCAAACTTAATTTTTAATCAATGGTAGGAATGAATTAAAAATATGCCACAGTTTCTGCAAAGCATGACACGCTATAATAACAAATGTTATCAGCATGGTATTGTAGGAACCATCACAAAAATTAGCATTCTTGTGCTTCCATTTTATTTCTTAGTAATATTCCAGGCAAAGACCCACAATGCATCTACAAATACTGGATGAATCAAAACACCAGAATATAGGAAATAAAATACTTCTAAAATTCTGACAGAAGTGGACTGCATCTTTTAACAATTCACAATTATGCCAGTATTCTCCCTTAGTCATTTGAAACAAATTAACACCAGAACTGGTGTTATTAAAATGCAAACCATCAACTGGAGATACTGTGATTGTAGAACAATATTTATAACTTCTTTACCACTTGTACAGTCACTAGAATTAAATACTAAAACACATATCTCTTTAGCTCTGAGCAATAGAACTGATAGCCCTCACCATTAAAAAAATCACAGTAAGACAAAATGAGGAATGAATTCTTATTTTTCAGAACAGAATGTCTTTTGATATTAAATCTCTATGAATATATATGTAAGTTATTTAGTACTGTATGCACGCTTTGTCAAGTCTATCCTCTTAAAAATGATTAGTAAATTTAGGAGATGTATGCCTAAATCTCAAGGATAAATATCATAGCACTAAATTTAAATCAAAGTAGTTGGTGTCATGGAATGGGAACATGACAGCAGGATGAAAGTACAGTCAATCTAATTCTACTGGGATAAACAAATCAGGTACAGTGTGAGTTTTCCTTAGTTTTCAGATTCATTGACTACAAAATATTTAGATTTGCATTGCTAACGCGTTGTTTCATGCATTAGTCCATGTATATCATGTACACTTTATATCCTAGTGAAACAAAAACAGAAACAACTAAGAGTTTGCTCAGGTGCCTGAAGTACAGGAGGTGGTAATCTATAAAACAACTGCAGTGTACATATTATACACAGATAATCTAATATTCTGTATCATACATGCTTTGACTCTATTGTACTGTATTATAATTTTGATATGTTCTATCTTACTGTCATCTTTATATTTTATGTATGCTACCAGTTTCCTGTCAGGCTGCTTTATAACTTCTATGAAATTCTGCACCGATGTTATGAGCCTAGGTCATGGCTGAAAAGGGTAAGTAGACAGTTCACCCATGCAGTAAACTGTAGTATCGGGCAAGTAATGTTGTTATTGTACTGTAGGGGCGCTATGGGGAATTAGCAACATGTAGTGTTGGTTCTGTATTCTCTGGTAACTTGTTGTTTCCGGTGTATGTATGGCTATGGAGAAGTTGTGAACATGTAGCATGGGTACGCACCTGGAGGCTCTTAATAAAGAAAGGCCTTACAACTCCAGAACCGTGTGGTCTCCTTATTTCCCAGGATATAACATATTGGCAACGAGGATGGGATGCCTCCGAGTCCGCTGCGAGTGAAAACGGCGGGGTGCAGTTAATGTCGGACGACGAAGAGACTGGGCCTGCCGGAGTTATGTCTGGTTCCATGTTGGGGTCGCTGGTTGCATACGACTGTCAGACCCAGACCTGGGAGGAGTATTGTGAAGTGTTGGAACATTTTTTTGAAGCAAACCAGATAATGGATGCGGGCCGGAAGCGAGCCATATTGCTGAGCTCGGTGGGCAGCAAAACGTACAGTCTGATGAGGAACTTATTGAGTCCTGATAAACCGGGGAATAAATCGTTCACGGAGTTGATGAGCTTGCTTCAGTCACATTATAACCTGAAGCCGAGTGCAATAGTCCAAAGGTTCAAGTTAAATTCAAGGACTAGAATGGCCAATGAAACGGTAACGGAGTATGTCGCAGTGCTGAGGGAACTGGCGCAACACTGTAATTATGGGGACAGACTGACAGAAATGCTACGAGATAGGCTCGTATGTGGCATTGCAGATGACCGCATACAACGCAGATTGTTAGCGGAGCCTGAGTTGTCGTTTGAAAAGGCCTTGAAGTTGGCACAGGCCATCGAGACGGCGAATAAAGACATTCGTGATTTACAACCAAGAATCATCGAAGGGGTGGGGAGCAGGAGTGCTACCCCACTGCCAGTGCATAAAGTGGTCGTGGAGCATAAATCACAAGGGAAGTCTGGTCAGTATGCCTGTTACAGGTGTGGCGGGGAACATCTGTCAAGGAACTGTCGTTTCTTAAATGAAAAGTGTCATGCTTGCGGAAAAAAGGGCCATGTGAAGAAAATGTGCCGATCAACGGCCTCTAGGGACCAGCCGAGAAAGGGGGAGGAAAAGAGCAGTATGATAGACAGAAAGGGAAACCGGAAAATAAAACGGCAGTATGCACACCACATGCGTGAAGGTACAAATCAACACGCCAGGGAAGAAGAGGAAGTGTTTACTATGTTTAACATGAAAGAGGCAAGGTGGGAAAGAGTTGATCCCATTACAACCCAGTTGGACTTAAATGGTAAAATGGTGCAGTTTGAAGTGGATACGGGATGTAGTGTGACAGTTCTGTCCAAGGCTGAGTATGGAAAGTTATGGCTAAAAGAAGCTCAGGAGCTGCAGGACTGTTCAGTGACTTTGAAAACATATACAGGAGAAACAGTTCCCACACTGGGGATGGCCAAAGTAACTGTAAAACATAAAGATAAAGTCAAACAGTTGCCAGTCATGGTGGTAGCAGGTAACGGACCAAACCTGTTAGGCCGGGCGTGGCTAAAGGAGCTGGAAATGGGTTGTCTACGGCTCCATAAAGTAGAACAGCAGGGGCTGGCCTTGCAAGATGTGCTGGAGAACAATGAAGAAGTGTTCAAAGAGGAACTAGGGACCTGGAGGGGTCCACCAGCAAAGATACACGTTAAAGAAAATGCAACGCCAAGATTTTACAAACCCCGACCCGTACCATAGGCAATGAAGAAGAAAGTGGAGACTGAGTTGGAGCGACTCACCAAGCAAGGTATAATTGAACCAGTGAAGTTTTCGGAATGGGCGGCACCAATTGTTCCAGTATTAAAGCCAGATAATACTGTACGCATATGTGGTGACTACAAGCTAACAGTGAACCAAGTTTCGAAACTGGAGCAGTATCCATTACCCAAGGTGGAGGATGTATTTGAAAAGCTGTCGGGAGGTGAAAAGTTTAGTAAACTGGACCTCAGTCATGCATATCAACAAGTAGTTCTGGAAGAAGGGTCAAAGGCATATGTCACCCTTAACACACACAAAGGGCTGTTCCAAGTCAATCGTTTACCCTTTGGTGTTTCCTCTAGTCCAGCTATTTTCCAGAGAATAATGGAGGGACTGGTGGCAGGAATTCCGAAGGTGGCTGTGTATCTGGACGACATCCTGTTGACGGTAGGAACAATTGCGAGCATCTGGAGACTCTGAGCGAGGTGCTAAGGTGACTGCGAGAGGCTGGTTTACGGGTGAAGAGGAGTAAATGTGCTTTCATGGCAAAGGAAGCAGAGTTCCTGGGTTACAAGGTGGATGCATCGGGCCTACACCCCTGCCAGACAAGGTAAAAGCCATCCAAGAGGCACCTGCACCCACAAATGTTACAGAGCTGAAGGCCTATTTAGGCTTACTCAACTATTATAACAGGTTCCTACCAAATCTGTCAACGCTGTTAGCTCCTTTACATAAACTATTAAGGAAGGAGACCCTGTGGACGTGGCAGGAGGAACAAGACAAAGCGTTTGAGCAGTCCAAGGACCTAATGCAGTCTTCAGAGGTTTTGGTGCACTACGATAGTCACAAGGACTTAATTTTGTCATGTGATGCCTCACCTTATGGGTTAGGGGCCGTGTTGGCACACCGTATGCCAGATGGACAAGAAAGACCCATTGGGTTCATGTCACGAACCTTAACACCAGCGGAGTCAAACTATTCCCAGCTAGACAAAGAGGGTTTGGCTGTAATTTTTGGAATTAAGAGGTTCCACAAATACCTCTATGGCAGGAAGTTTACTGTGTGCACCGATCATAATCCTTTGTTGTCACTGTTCAACGAGATGAAGGCCGTGCCTCAGATGGTTTCTCCCCGCATTCAGAGATGGGCTGTAACATTGAGAGCTTATGAATATGAGATTGTTTATAAGCCCGGGAAACACCATAGCAATGCGGATGCGCTGAGCCGTCTGCCGCTACCGGGGCCTCTCCAGCGAGAGGAAACGGAGGACCGAGTGTTGATGATGGAGGACATCACGTTGGTGTCAGCGAAGGAACTGAGCGAATGGACACGAAAAGACCCGGTGTTGGCTCGAGTGTTTCAGTGGGTCCAGCAAGGCTGGACAACACAACAACCTGATCCAGTTTTCCGGCCTTATGAGGTGAGGAAAACAGAGCTGAGTGTGCAAGATGGATGCGTGTTGTGGGGGGCACGAGTGATAATTCCGCCCCCAGGAAGACGTGCACTTTTACAACAGCTGCACCAGGGTCATGTGGGCATCACCCGAATGAAGGCCTTAGCACGAAGTTATTTCTGGTGGCCAAAGTTGGACCACGACATTGAAGTCGCTGTGAAAGAGTGTAAAACCTGTCAGCAACATCGCAACTTACCTGTGGTGGCACCACTACACCCATGGGAGTGGCCGAGTAGACCTTGGCAGAGACTTCATATAGACTATGCAGGGCCTTTTATGGGGGCAATGTTCTTGATAATAATGGATGCTCATTCTAAATGGATGGATGCCTACCCAGTCAAAACACCCACTTCCACCACTACCATTGAATGCCTGAGGAAGAGTTTCAGTAGCCAAGGATTACCAGAGACTATTGTATCAGATAATGCTTCATGTTTCATGAGTGGAGAGTTCAAGGGTTTTCTGGAAAAAAATGGCATTGTACACGTCACATCAGCACCATATCATGCGGCTTCAAATGGCTGTGCTGAAAGGGCTGTCCAGACCTTTAAAGCGATGATAAAAAAGGCCGGAGACGGAAGTATGGCAGCCAAAGTGTCAAGGGTGTTATTCAACTACCGCATTACACCCCAGTCTACCACGGGATTGTCCCCTGCCGAGATGTTGCAAGGACGGAGATTAAGATCAACATTGGATCTGGTGCATCCAAACATCCGAGCTAAGGTAGAGAGGATACAGTGGAGGCAAAAAGAACATCATGATCGACGACGGAGAGAGGGAAGTTTCGTGGAGGGAGATGCAGTGATGACGCGAAACTTCAGTTATGGACCTAAATGGATTCCAGGGTTCATTGTCAAGAGCACGGGTCCCCTGTCGTACCAGGTGAGGTTGAATGGAGGTTTAGTGGTGAGGAGACATGTGGACCAGATTCTGCGGAGTGCACAGGAGAAGGACTCCATGGAACTGCAAGCCCCGGAAATACCGTTAGTTTGGAGAAGGGCTCAGCGGCAGGAGGATCTCCGATCTTGGGGGCCGAGGGAGACCGCCGGGATTCGGAAGGAGAGGTTCCCGAGGACCCAACTTTTCCAGGGATGGACACACCGGTACCAGAGGTGGTAACTGTGACACCGGAGTCACCTAGGGTGGTACCATTGCGCCGTTCTAAGCGGGCACTGGTTAAACCTAGTTACTTGAAGGACTATCAGTGTTACAATGGCATGTCTAGCTTAAAAGAACAACCTAACTCGATTGTAGGAAATTAAGTGACTAGATGGATTGGTTTGGACTTGCTCCCTTGTTTTTTCTTATGTAAGGAAGCGTATTCAGCGCTTAAGAGGGGAGGAATGTAGTATCGGGCAAGTAATGTTGTTATTGTACTGTAGGGGCGCTATGGGGAATTAGCAACATGTAGTGTTGGTTCTGTATTCTCTGGTAACTTGTTGTTTCTGGTGTATGTATGGCTATGGAGAAATTGTGAACATGTAGCATGGGTGCGCACCTGGAGGCTCTTAATAAAGAAAGGCCTTACAACTCCAGAACCGTGTGGTCTCCTTATTTCCCAGGATATAACATAAACAACAACAACAACAAAAATAATAAACTAAATAACAAGCTGTAAAATTGTGCTCAGGAGGACAGAATCATGTTCTATTACATGTATGGGCTCTAATGCACACTTGAAAAATAAGAGTTTTCATTAACTGTATGAAAAGTTGAAAGAGATTGACAGGAAGGAAGAAAATGAGAAAACATGCTTATACTCATATAATAGCTCAGTAGAATTTTTTTTCAGAGCATTGCACCTCCTAATAATAGAAGAGACATATAATTGCTCTTCTTGAATATGAATTGCATTTCTGCAGTACAGCATCAAAATGTTCACTGTCAAGAATTTTATCCATTTAACAAGCCTTCTAACTGCATATGCCCTACAAAATCTCCTTTCCCTTTTCAATCATTACTCAGTGCAAGAGAATTTGCTCAAAGCACCCCAGATGTATTTATATGAATGTAATATCATTGTAATAAAATATAGTGCAGACTGAATGCCTGTTTTGAAATTCTTTATCTCTGCCTGCTGTTAATACAGAAACTGCCTGTGTCTTCAAAGAGGGTATGACGCTAGTCTTCCCTTCCTACTTTAGACAGGGATTAAAATTTTGCTACAGTTGACATTCTGGGTGTATATCAGTAGAATATGAATCATGGAGCACCATTGTTGTGTAATTTTCATCAAGTAATACAGCTCAACAAAAGGAAGCAGTATTCTATGAACAGTAACATGTTAAGTATAGGGACTCACTGTTGACTTGCCAAAGAAAGCTAAACTTTTCTACTATTATGTCTAAATTAATCAAATAGCTGAGCTTCATACAATCCAGTCATCAAATTAATGCCCATGTTTTCTGCAGAGTGTGAAAGTAAGGCAGGTCTGTGCAGATGTATCATGCCCAGAGGCATGCGTGAGCTTACAGTCAGTCAAATTTCATATAGTTTTTAGCCTTACACTGAATCTGGAAGAGCATGTTAGAGCTCCTAAACTGCATATGATAATCATTGCTGCATTAGAGATTGCAAAGACCTCCCCAAGAAATCAATAAGCCACAGCATAAACCATTACATTATTCCTACAATATAAAACAGATAACTATTGCAGAGATCAGTCAGATGGGTCTGCATCTTCCCTTGCAAGTCTTCATGTAGCACATAGGTACGTTCTATACTTTCTTTATGCCCTGACTATCACACTGAAGTATCAAGATGCATACGTATGCTTATTGTGTTCATCTTATCTGTTTGAACACATAATATGTATCTTAGCTATTAAAGATGTATATGACAATGACCCTCTATCTCTCTGTACTGACCATTTTCACATGAGAGTTGAAATACGGATTGATGCATACCTAGTTAACCATCTCACAAAAGTCACTATAGCAGAGCACATGCCTCATAACATTTTTGCTCAGGAAATTTGGGCAAAGCCAAAAATAATGTAGGAAAAGACTGATTTTTGAATGGTACTCAAACTTACATAAAAGTTAATAGAAAAAAGGTTTTATAACAAAGTGTTAACGTGCACTTTCTGGACAATAAAAGGTGCCAAACTCTAACTTATGGCATTACTGATAGGCTGTAATCCTCAATGATTTACAAAAAAAAAAAAAAAAAAAAAAAAAAAAAAACATTTCATGATGGCCTGAGTAATATATGAGGCAAAATCAGAATTATTCTACAAAATCAGGGACAAGCTGTGCATATAGCAGAGCATGTATGTGCTATCCATATTCAGGCAAACATCATGATAATGAACAGATACCATCTCATCTATGTTTTTCTTTTTCATGGTGAAATAGTTACTTCTTTATAGCTACAGCTGACAGAGAATTATTCATGTATTTTAATGCATACATTAACCACATACATACACTAACAAGAATGCCCGATTCAATTTTTTTTTTTCTTTCACCGATCATCTTGTATTTATTTTGCAGAGCCGGGTAGTAACCCAAAGCAAATATAGAAAGGAAGCCCTGACCTTTATTAATCTCATTAAATCCTTGTGACTCCTCCAGGGATTTCATTAGCATGAGTCAAGCAATGTCTCAATTTCTCTACTATTACTTCTGTATGCTTAACTTAATTGCTATAGCATGATGTACATACACGCTATTGGTTGAAATAAAGTTTAGATAAAGAGTAACACACTTCAATTGATACTTGACCTATTATCTTGTATAAGTAGTTAGAGACATTAAATGTGGTTCACATAAGTTAAATAGGCAAATAGTCACAATTTTCATGTTTTGTAACTATCTCAACAGCCAATGATTACAAAGAAAATTGCCTTCCGTCTTATATAAGTTAATAACTGGAAAAATAAAACACTGATGACAGTATGTGTCAAACGTTAATGGTTAATGAAATATTTTAAATCTTTTTGAAACAACAGAAAAATAATATTTGCTGTGTTTACTATGACATATAAAATTTTAAGACTTCAAATCTAATGAATGCTGTCATTTTAAGGATGAGTTTGTGTTAAATAATTGTTCAGTTTTTATATCTTTTTCAGTACTTAAGTACTAAGAATATAAACATGTGTTTGATCTGGAACATATAATTATTTATGCTTTGTCAGAATGTCTGAAGATAGAAGGAATAATAAATGTTAGGATCTAGTCTTTATCAACTCCTGAGGAGCCAGAGTATTTCTTGGGTCACCATAACTCTAGCTCTGAAATATAGAACTCACCCCATTTGTTTTATGATACTGACATGTATAAACCAGTAGGAAAAATGGTCAAGGTCTATGCCTGGAGTTCAAGGTTTGAGCCTGACCTTTGACAATCACCTATGTTAAGTTTGCATCCTCTCCTCGTGTCTCTGTGGGTTTCCTCTCACCTCACAAAATATGCTGTGTGCTTCTACCACAGATTCACCTGCTATTGAAAGGAGTCATGTGTAGCAGCACCGACAATAGTTAGTGCCTGTTCTGGCAAGAGTTGTGTAGATCAACAACTTTGGGCATCAGCTAAGGTGTGCAGTATCCCATAAACAAGAGAACACAGATTACAGGTTGTGTGCCATGTCAGACAGAGCAAGTCACTTGGCAATGTAATAATTGGATCTAGGTGATTTAGTCATGCCGAGTAATTTGCAAAAAGTCAGCATGGAAATTTGCCAGGATAACGTATACCTGGTACCCAGGCTAACAGTGGGAGTGGTTTATGTGAACTGCGTGCCTGCATACAACTTAAAATGGAAGATAGGATGGTAAGAAGAAGACTGGACATCTAGTGTTACAAGAGAAAAGGTGGAAGGGCAGTGCAGCAAAGCCACATTGCTTGGGATCCAGGGTCTACTACTCAGGGAGAGAACAGACTAGAAATGGCCTGGGAATTGTACTGCGGGAGAGTCTTCTGAAGTAAATTAGGCTTGTCATCAGAGTTCGTGACAGACTCATGACAGTCAGGCTCTAGAGTAAAGTTAGAGAAGTATTCACAATCTCCATCATGTGAGATAATGAGGGACATCGTCATTATTAGTGATAAACTCATGGAAGTCAGGCTCCGGAGTAAAGCTAGAGAAGTATTCATAATCTCCATCATGTGAGATAGTGAGGGACATTGTCATTATTAGTGATACACTCATGGAAGTCAGGCTCCGGAGTAAAGCTAGAGAAGTATTCACAATCTCCATCATGTGAGATAGTGAGGGACATCGTCATTATTAGTGATAAACTCATGGAAGTCAGGCTCCGGAGTAAAGCTAGAGAAGTATTCATAATCTCCATCATGTGAGACAGCAAGGGATATCATCCTTATTAGTGACAGACTCATGACAATCAGTCTCTAGTGTAAAGATAGGGCTATATTCATAATTGCAATTTATACTGCACTCATATTAGGACAAAGAGAACAGGGTATGTTGAGAACTTCTTGGGCCCACATGGGTGGGGCAACAGGAATAAAGAAGGAGAAGCCAGTCTAGACTTCTTTCTAGAAAATGGTTTGTTGGTGGCCAGCATGTAGTTCTGAAGAGAGGCAGTCACAAGATTACTTACAAGCGTAGCCAATCTGCAACACAAGTTGACTTCTTCTTAGTAAGTAAACAATATTGTGGTAGAATTACAGATTGCAATATCATCCACATTAAATTAATAGGCTACAGCATAAATGACTGTTAGCTGCATTCCGCTGCAAGTAGTGGTCAGAGAAGGTTTTAAGTTCATCAGAGGCTAGGCTGAATACCTGGAAGTTGACTGAAGAGAAAGTGCAAGATTTCAGCAAAATACTCAGGGCTCTGGAAATAGTGCATTTGAAGAAGAAAGACAGCATATTAAAACAGCATGTGTGAAAACTATAGAACACATATTGGCCAAGTCAGGTATAGAAATAATTTACATAAGGAATACTGATTGTGGAATACAGAAGTCCAGGAAGTTACTAAAAGAAAGGAGTGCAGGAAAAAATGGGAGAAAGAAAAGACACTCAGGGGTAAGAAGGAATACTGGTTGGCTAACAAAAAGGATAAGTGAGTAGTTACAATACCAGAGAACAACACAACAGAGGCACTCTACCAGTTTCTGGAAAGATGACACAGCAGTTTGTACACAAAAAGAAAAAAAAAAGAAAGAAAATAAAGAAAAAAAAATAGATCATATCGCACGGCAAAGACAGAAAGATAAAAAGTTTAGTCATTAGACACCACTCATAGGGACTGACAACATGAACCGGAAGGACATCAAAGGAAGATGGAAGGACTGAATGAAGACAACTCTACAGAGGCTGTTCTGTCCCATATATGTCTTACAATGAAAGAAGAGTAGCCCACACCACAAAAAGAAGGAACTGCATTTATTTTTTATTTTTATTTTACATTTGTTAACTGTGAAAGTCTGACAGGACACAGGCCCATTTTCAGCAGAGGCCTAGGGAGAAAAGCTCCAAAAGATACATTACATACATATAATTAGCACATAAGAAAAATGAAACACACAATAAAGTAAAAATTCAAAAACAGTGAAGGTAACAATAAAAATGTCAGTGCAATAGAATCAAAAATCAAACAAATACATAATTTTAGGATGAAAACATGCATTGGATAGTGTTTGTTGACTATATGATAAATAGGTCCTTGACCTATGCAATAAATATGTACACTAAGAAAGTGCCTGTCAATGGTTGCAGGTCCTAATGTGTACTTGAAACGATAGGAGTGGAGGGTGTTTGTAACAGTATGAGAGAAGGGTGCTTACTTGGTGTAATCTATGGCTATCATCACCAACAATGCTGCCCAGCACCAAATCAGATGCTCTGCAAGTATCAATAGTACTGTCTGCTATAATAAAGTAACTAACACATTAAACTTTCACAGTATAATGAAAATAAGCAATGTTTCCTGATGTTTGCTTCTGTACAGTGCACTGGCACAGCTTTGACTAAATAGGACAAATTTATACCAGCAAGAGAAATACAGAAAACTGACTACTGAACACTCTGGTCCATAAAACAACTACACTTAGAGTGCTTTTGTGTGCTTCAAAACTCAGATAGACCAGGTAAACATTTACTGCTGCTAGATGAATAATTCCTGTTCTCCTAATGTAAAAGTACAGTAAAAGAGTGGCTGGAGTGATATGCTACCACAAACAAACTTAAAGACACAGGTAAAGCTGTGTACTTTAAACAGCTTCTAAAAGTGTGATTATTAAATAAAGGTTCTTCACTTTGTAAAAATGAGCAAAGAGCCACAGTATTGTTCAGAATTTATACAGGCACTAAAAACAAGGTAAGCTGATTAATAAGCCCTCCAGCCAATAAAACAAGTACAGTTTACATTTGTTTTCCAGGGTAGTACCCTGATCATTACAGATCATTTGCAGGTACTGCTTGGGTGAAGTATGTTTTCAAAGGAAAAAAAATGTGGAGCAAAGAGGCACTATGCCTCTTTTGAAAAGTACAGTGGGTACTGTGACAAATAGAGGTACTGTCAGCAAAGCTAGCTGAATTTTGTAAATAATTATATGTCATTTGTGAATATCCAACTAATTTATATGAGATGCTTGTGTTACAAATGTATTAGAACTATATGTTATGTGTATACCAAACTGCTCTGTACAGATGCCTGTGTTGAAAAGGTATTTGTAAAGTGCTATGTTTAAAAGGTATCCACAATGTGCCCTACTGGAAGATAACAGAAATGTACATGCACTATTGCAACTGTTTAAATGTATATATTTAACAGTGGAAACTGGAATACATTAGGTTAACCACAGTCCAGCAAATTTTAGAAAATATCTGAAATTAAATTACTTTATAGACTATGCCATAAAAATGTTTCAATGCAGCTAGAGACACAAAGTCTGTACTAGGAAGCTTTCTGTACTGTCTTTAGGGTGAACTAATTGCTACTTTGGAAGCATGAATGAATGTAATTGTTTTATGACTTCCAGTACCTGCCGAAGAACTGAGCAAAAGCCCTTGTCTATGTTTTTTTACAGGTGGATGCTAAATACTGTCAGCTTCAGCAATGGCGATTTTATCTGGGAACTAGAAGTCAGATGACCAGAAATGATGTCATTCTGCAAATTATCCTAGCAGTAATATTTTAGATATTATTTTGAGAAGTCTCTCAGTGCGACAGAGCATTCTGCATTCTGTCTTGGACCTGACAACAACAACAACCACTCACCACATCTGCCTTGCTCTAATGGAGTAAGTTACTAGAGAATAGTATAATTATTTTAGATACACTCAGGAATATAGTGAAGCTTAGTTTAGATTTTGTTTTTCTTTATTTGTATGAGCCTGTACTGCAATGTTATTTTAAATATTTCCTGTGATTTTGACCTCTGATGTCACTGTGAATATATATTTCGTATTGTGTTGTTCTTTTATTATTTATTATTAAATATATTTATACCTTTCATTCTGGTGGCTCTGTGTAGAGATATTTAAGTTTTGGGAGTACTTGCATATTTATTTGGTGACACTGTGTGGGCCACTCCTAATAGCCTTCTTCTTGGTCAAACTACCAATTATTATGTTAATATTAATATTACAGAGTAAAATTGGAACACTTTGTTAAGAGTCTTAAGATAGCTGGCAGGAGTGACTGGTGGCAGTGAAAACTACCTTATAGTCTGGGCAGAAGGGGGCATAGCTAGTAAACCTGTGCCAGCCTTTCCCAGGTGTGTGTTTGTGTAAATCAAACCTCAAAGAGTGTGTATGTCAGCTACTTGGGCAGGGACATTTAGCACTTGCTGGACTGAGAGGGTGCTGGAACTCTTGGCTTGGTCAGTCAGCTGAGATCTCAACTCTATAGCTGTGCCATGGGGAGTCTTATTGGGGATCTGGAGGAAGAGAAGAAACCAGCCCCGGACTCACTGTGGTCTCTGCGTGCTCTTAAGGGAAATTGCACTTGATGCAGAGAGCTGTATCTGGAAATACTATGTGAGTACCTGTTATCCTGTCAGTAAACATCCCCCACTGTTTCCACTGGACAGGACTGATGCTCCTTGATTACTAGTTGGCAGTAGTGGATCATCACAGGTACTTAGAGCAGTAATGGAGAGAAAGTCATATCGCAGAAGACTAGAGAATAAGCAGTCTAGTGCCCGTGTACAAGAACCAAGGTGACATTCACGCCTGTGGGCAGTGTGAGATAAATGTCTGCCACAGTGCATGAACTGCTGGAGAGGGTTATTGATAGATATGTGCAGTTATAGAAAGTAAGATGGGAGATAAGCCGTTTTTATTCAGATCAGGATGTAGCATGTCCAGCCATATATTTTTTGCAGTGTGACAGTTAGTGGAGAAGAGATAGAGATGTGAAAAGTGTCCACCTGAGTATTACTAGGTTTGTAAAAACATTTGACAAAGTTCCAAGAAAGCTGATTTCAGTAGTCCTGTGATGGTTCAAAGTTCAGGAAACATTTGAAGAATTAAATGAAGACTTTCTTAAAGTACTTGATACAAACACTGGTAGAGTTCAGACTCACAGTGGGGCTCTTAGTGGGAGTGAGAGTGCAGGTGCATCGAGGTTCATGTCTGAGCCCACTGCTGTGATATTAGCAAACAAACTTTGGGGGCAAATCAAAGATGTAGCATGCATGCAAAACAGTAGTACTACTAGCATACTCTGAAAAGGAGACTATATGGTACTGGAATGCAAACCTGAAGGTAAATGGAATGAAACTGACAGCAAGCACATGTGTGAATTCAGAAAAAGCTGAAAAATGGGATTGAAGGGAAGATAGTGGAGCAGTGTAACAGGATCACATATCAGGGAAATCTGAATGAGGAAGTCATATCTAGAATTAGAGTATCTGCAGAGAAATTGCACAGTAGCACAGAGGTAATGTGTCACAGAACTATGCCAAAGAAGCTGAAATGTGGAGTGTACAAAAACAGTGGGGCAACGAGTACTGCTAGTATAGCACGGAAACCTCAATAATTAAAGGAGAGCACTAGAGAAAGCTAGAAGTACATTGTAGAACAGATGGAAAAATGATGACATCAAAGCAGAAGTTAAAGTAGCTCCATTTGCAGACAAGGTCACAGTGATCGTAATACAGTGAATAAGGCATGAACAGGAAAGCACAAGATCCTTTAGTGAAGAGCATTTGGGAAATACAGGATGAAGGCAAGAGGGAATGAGGACATCCAGCACAGAAATGCATGGGTTGCATAAGAGTACATGTGACGTCAGGTACAACTGTTTAAGAAGGTAGGAGAATGCTGTTAAATTGAGAGATGTGATGACACAACACCCCAAGCTCATCACGAAATAGGAAAAAGGCTGTTAATGATGATGATGAGCTACATCACAAAATGAAATTCTTTCTCATTGATTATAGTTAAAAAGAAGTAAAATAAACATTTTAGTATTCATACTTTTTACTTTAGATTTATACTATAATTTTAGCATTTATTAGCCTATACTTTCTTCTGTTAATTTCTTTCTGAAATGAGACTGATAGCACTGATAACATCTGTTCTGTTTGAAAAATGTGTGACATTCAGAGTCATCTTTCTTGATGCACAACTGAAACAGTATGCAAGCACTAGGCCTATGAGGCAGTCAAAACTGCTGAAATAACCATTAAGTAAATTATCAATATTTGAATTAGTCAGCAAGGAATATATAATTAGTGTTTGAGCTATAGAGCATCAGAATTTAATTCATTTATGCCCAATGCTTCAAAAGAACCATTAGCAAAAAACACATCACAAATCATTTTCTTTGATGAGGGAGATGGAGACACCATACCTCAAATGCAGAAATCTCTGTCCACTGCAACTGACTTATCGTACATTTCCCATCAAAGGTCAGTGCACATTAGAGAAAGTAACATTTCTTACTTGAAAGGATTGTTTGTTAAAAATTCCTCTTTTACTGGTGGAGAGCATAAACCGATTACTGAAAACTCTGTCTTTGAACATTTGGGGAAATTTATCATTATGGTACTGAAAGGAAGGGTGATCTGTAAGACTTACTATAATTTTTTATTTATTCATTTACAAATGAGGCTGGCATTGTCTCCCTCAAAATAAATGTTGTTACTTGTTCTTAATGGGTATTCCCAAAAAATAGACATTTCATAACAACATTAAGGTAAAATGTTTTAATAAGAAAAGTGTCCCTTTGCAATGTAGTGTATCAGAAATCAATCAGAGAAAGTATTTCTGTAGGAAAATGCGGCAGTCGAGGGAAGTCTGGACTAAAGGCTGGGGAGAAGAGAACTAATGGTGTTATTGCTAGCTTCTAGGATTAGCAAGTGGAGTGACATGGAAGTGTAGCACTCCTAAGATGCGCACTAGCCATTCCCACAAAATGCTGTCCTGTGCGTACAACCATTAAACCAACAAATTACCATAGCCATCTGTTCAGAAACAGAACACCCACAATGCATTTTCAAGTGAAAGACATTAAAGCATTTAAGTACAGAATATATAAAACATTAAAAATTGTTACCATGATATAGCCACTATTATGTTGCATTTAAGGGTGGCTATTGTTCCTCTTCACCACCCCATGCCAATAATAAGAAAAAAAAAAATACTGTAATTTAAAAAATCATAGTTTCCAAAACGTTTTTTTTAATTTTCAAGTTGGGATAACTTGTAAACAAACAGAGTAGTTAAAGAATATGGCAGTCACCCCTACATGCAAAGCCAGGCAATTTGCAATATATTTATTTTATGTAGTAGCGCACAGCAGTACACCCCAAGTTATAACATGTTGAGAATTTGTCATGCAGAAATGATTCATTAATCAATAAATGAGGTTTGGTAACAGACATAATTGTCCAGGGACATCTTCAAATGGGACAAGATAAATATAGTAGCAGGAATACAAAAAAAGCACCAAACCAGACATGTCCAAGGGTCAGCTTCCGGTGATTTCTCCTGTCCACCTGGTGAATCTGGGTATACTGGGGCAATGCAGCAATTACTTCATGTACACAGACAACCCTCTCCTCCTACCACCTAACACTACAACCTGTGAGAGATGCACTTTCACAGCCAAACTGGAAGCAAAGCTCTCTCCACCCAGGATTGTGCTAGACAGTCAAGAGGAAAAAATTAACACCCACACTACACCTCAAGCAACACATAGCCCTTCTAAACCCACATCACCAACACCCAAACATAGCAACACTAAACCCACATATGTGGAGGCCTTTAACATTAATCTGCCCAAGCAACAAGGACCTCCGAAGCTGAAACGCAAACAAACACCAATCACAACCAAAGTGTCACATAGCTCCCAATACCAGTGTGCCACCCAACAATAGCCCCTAAGGCAAGACAACATACCCAACACTTTAGTTATAGGTGACTCTATAGTCAGGCACACTGATGTCCCACTTATCAGGTTGAACAAGGAGAGCATTACAGTCAGCTGCCTGTCGGGTGCCAGGATCCACCACATAACGTATGCACTCAAGTCACTACACAACAAGTACAAATATGACTCTGTCATTGTCCATGTTGGAGTGAATGACTTGAGACATACCTCACTGGACTACATGAAAAGAGACATGGAAGAGCTCTCAGATCATGTGGCCCAGGCAGGTATGACCCTAACCCTGAGTAGCATCCTGCCTTTGCCCAGAATGATACCACAGTATAAGGACAAAATGATTGACTTCAACAATTGACTAAGCTTCTGGTGTCATTCAAAGGGGATCGATCCAGTATCTGTCTGCCTGGGACGACATAATCGACAGACCATGATGCTTTGCCAGAGATGATCTGCACCTGTCGCCCCTGGGTTTCAGGTTACTGGCTAAGGCTCTTGCCACCCCTATAGTGCCTTTTTTAAGCAAAGTTCAAAGGACAAAACCACCACCATAACAGGTACAAGCATGCAAAATCTGAAGGTAATGCTACTCAATGCTAGAAGTGTAAACCTCAAAATGCACTCTCTCGAGGCACTCCTAAAAATGTAAAACATCAATATCTGTGCAGTAACTGAGACCTGGTTCAAGGCTCCAGAGCGCACACCTGCAATGCCAGGCAACAACTCTTACCACACTTTTTGGCCACCAAACCAGGACCAAAACACTGAAGGTGGAGGAGTGCCCATATTCCCCAAGGATATTCACAACACCAGGCTAGTTGTCCAACACAATGCGTCTGAAATTCTCCAGGTGCAACTAACACTAGGTAAGACTGCAATCCAAATTATAGCTTGATACAGATTCCCCACCATGC
Source organism: Protopterus annectens (assembly GCF_019279795.1). NCBI lineage: Eukaryota > Metazoa > Chordata > Ceratodontiformes > Protopteridae > Protopterus > Protopterus annectens. Next base: position 877,038,877 of record NC_056732.1, read on the forward strand.
ACCAAGATTCTCACTACTCCTTTCTGAACATACTGGAAAATATTAAGATACAACCAAACACCCTAATACTGGGTGATTTCAACTACCCTACCATTAACAGGGAAAACTATTTGTGTACCAACACCTTTGCCCAACAGTTCTTGGAATTTATAAATTCTAATGCCCTGGATCAACTAATCTTTAGTCCCACCAGGGGGTCCAATATCCTAGACCTGGTCATTATCAACATGGGAAATCGATGCTCCACACCTATGGTCACCCCCTCGTTGGTCAGGTCTGACCATAAGCTAATCACCCTTGACATCCACATCCCACCACGACCCCCCCCCCCCCCAGTAAGGAAACCTCTGTAAAAAACTTCTCCAAAGCCAACTTCATGCTACTCAAGTCAGAAGTGACAAATTTCATGACACCCATGCAGACGGGAACTGAAAGTTTGACTCCTGAATCCTACAATAAGGCACTGTACGAGCACATCCACTTGTGCAAGAATCATGCCATCCCCTATAGGACTAAGATGCTCTCCTCCATAAAAAGGCAGCCAATCTGGTGATCCCTTGCCATAAACAAACTTTACAACAAAAGAAAGAAACTGTTGCAGAAAAGTGGAAAATCCCATGATGCAAAAAAACTCTCTTACCAGCCTCAATAAGAAGCTGAGATCCCTCATAAAATCCTCCAAAGCTAGCTACGAAAATAAAATTGCCAAAGATTCCAAAGACAACCCCAAGGCATTCTATAGCTAAATGGCAATGCTCAGATCTGCTCTGAGCTACAACAGAATGGCATTAAATATACTAAGCCCAAGGATATTGCCAATATCCTGGAAGATCGATTCAGTGCAAAATTCACCCCCCTCTCACCCCCTAAAGGGCCCATCTCAATACCAAAATATTGCCAAATTCCAGTAATAATGGCCACACAGGTAAAAAAGCACTCTCCAAAGCTAAGAATACAGCATCCATGGGACCAGACAACATCCCAGGCTGTGTACTACATGAACTACAAAATGAACTGGCACCTCACCTAAGTCTCATGTTTAATCATAGCCTCACCTCAGGCTTCGTGCCCACTGAGTGGTGCACAGCTACAGTTATCCCACTCCACAAGGAGGGATCCACCTTGGATCCCAGGAACTACTGCCTCATCAGTCTGACGAGCCTGATCTGCAATGCCATGGAACATATTATTTTGGAGCTTATATACAAAGACATTGGCAACCTTCAAACACTGGACCCCGCAGTTTGGGTTTGTGAAGGGCCGATCTTGTCTCCTGAACCTGATTGACTTCTTCGAATCAGTCTTCAGAGCTGTGGACAAGGGTAAGGTGGTCCACACAGCCTATCTGGACCTCATCAAGGCCTTCAACACCATCCCCTACTTTGGAATCATAGATAAATTTGCTAAGCGTAGCATTAAGCCTTACATCACTCGATGGGTTGAAAACTGGCTTACTGACAGAACCCACACTGTAAAAGTAGCCAACTCCAAATTCAGCTCCAGACAAGTGACAAGTGGAGTACCTCAGAGTTCAGTCCTGGGATCGCTCTTGTTTGGCATCTACTTCTCTGAAGTACAGGCCAAAACTAAGGGACTCTGGCTAACAAAGTTCGCAGATGACTGCAAACTGGGAGCCATTATTGAATCCCCAAATGATGTGGCTATTCTACAAAAGGGCCTTACAGAAACAGATGCTTGGTGCCAGAGCCATGGGCTCAAGCTCAATGCCAAGAAATGCATAGTTATCCCCTTTGGGAAAAAACATGTACCTGTGAATTACCACATAGGTGGCAGTACACTCAACACCAAAAGTGTGATAAGAGACTTAGGGACACAGGTGGACAGTTGTCTCACCTTTGATAACCACATCGTCACAACAGTCAGGAAATACTTCTATGTGGTGCACCTCATCACTATGGGTGTTTCATCCAAAAAAAGGAGGTCATTGTCCCACTGTACTTATCCCTCATTAGACCCATTATAGAATGCAACGCCCCATTTGGTATGTACCTCTCAAGACATCTGCAACAACTGGAAAGGCTGCAGAGATACCTCACTAAAAGAATCACAGGCCTAAAGCAGATGCCTTATGCTGACCTCCTAAAAAAACTCCAGCTATACTCTGTCGCATATTGTCTACTCATAGGAGATTTCTGCTTAACATACAAGGCCATGTTAAACCCAGAGTTGTTGGACATGCTACACTTAAAGAAATCCCAATCCCTCAGAGACACATGCTCCAGTGACTTAATCCTTGTCATCAGAAGGAACAAAACATGCTGGAGGGATAGGTTCCTGACCCAGAGACTCCCAAAACTCTGGAATAGACTGCCCATACATGTCAAGCAGAGCACCTCTTTGACCCTTTTCAAAAGGAACCTTGATGATTGGATGGGAGATAGGAAATTCACCCCGGTGATCACGTCAGTCACCCTGCTAGACAGGGGTCCAGGAAAGTAAATACTGTGGGAAGAAATAGCCAGGGAATTGTTATGGCTAGGCTTGTATAAGCCCTAGGGCCGATAGCCTAGTACCATCCTATGAACCTATGAATTATGAGGATGGGGTGAGGATAGGGTTAACTGGAAATGAGGGATGATTGGGAGGAATGAGGTAAGGGTAGGGAGGGGCTTAAAGGGTTTAGGCAAGCGTAGCTGTGTAGGAATCACATTTTTGGCATGAACTTGCTAGAGCAGATATCACGTCCTAGATGACCTGTAGGTATTTATGTGCAGGTAGGTCTTGGGTGTGAGTAGGGACAGAGGGATGTTTGGTGAATGAAATTATTTATTTATTTTTTTCCCCCTCTCTCTCTTCTGCTGTCGATATGGAGGCTTCCTCAACATTAATAAGAGTTTTGAGTCAGGGTGGAGTTTGGAAAGGAGAGTTTTTGGCTGGTGCTTTATTGTCAGTCTTGTCTATATGCAGTACAATAATACAAAATAGAGGCACTGATGTCCAGTCGGATGGTGCCATGGGAAACACTGAAATTAATTTCATGTGAGTTATTGTCTTTAAAGCTTGAAACTCTGGAAAGACGGAGAGGATTTTGGTGTGCAAGGGGAAAGTGTTGCTGTTGTTGTTGTTAAAGTGTAGCCGATTCGTTATGGCTGTTGGTCGAGCAATGTCTGAGTTTATTATTTCTGACTGAAGTAGAAGTCTTGGGGCTGATGCAGTTTGTTCATGTGGTCTGAGTCATTCTGGGGGAAGCCTCTTTCATTTAAAAAAAATAAATAAATAAATAACACACAACAGCGTGATTTCTTTCATGGACATGTCTTATGCTGAGTGACTGGGTCTTGCCTCATTCAAGGAGAAGAGTACAGTAAATGCTGAGCTTTGTACTACATTTTATGGTTCACCTTTGAAGTATGTTTGAAGCTTGTGAGGTTCATAATAAGGTAATACATAGTACTTTGAGTCACAATAGACCATTACTCCACACTAATCTCTCAAGGGCTATAAGTGTACTACTGATAACAATACATTGCTGATTTCAAACTGTGGTAGGTGCATCCTAATGCAATCTGCTTGTAAGTGTTGAATCCTAACTGGTCGTTTGTGATTCTATATGGATCCCTAGATGGTGGTTACTGTTGCAGTTTGGAAGAGGCATGCCAGGTTCTTTGAAAAGCAATTAAGGTGTTTCACAGGCTTTCTCAACTTTTGCAATCACTGCACATGCCTGGGTGACTTTTTTTTTTAAGTTTTATCTTACTGTGTGGAAATTACAGAGCATGGTAAATGGGAGGTATGCAGTAGCAGTTTTAAGTAATTTCATTTAACTGTATGCTTATCTTTCAGTGCTTGGGCATAGTACCTGACAAGGAAGGTTGAACTATTTGTACTGGAGAAGGGGTGCTTCCGTTCTGATGTTTGCAGCAGTGTTCCTTTCAGTTTTTGTTTTCCATGGAAGTTAGTAGATTTTGCCTTGTAGTGGTCGAGTATGCTGGGTCATTGGATTCCATGGCATTTCAGGTCCTCTCATAGTAGGATGTAGGTTGTGGGGTTTCCTTGTTGGCAAAATGCTTGGCATGGTGATGCTTGTGACTTGCATTCCTGAATGCTTGTGCATCGTTGCTGGTTGCAAAGGACCCCTGGTGCACGGTTGTGACTTATGGAGCATAGATTGTTGTGAGTGGTCTGCCTTGGTGGTTTAGGTGCTTTGTTGGTTGTGGTGTTCACATGCTTTCGGCTATGTCCTTTCCCAGGTGGATTTCTTGCAGTTACAGGAGGGCCGAGAGTCTGTGGTGCTGGATCTGGCTACATCATTGGGGTTGGCTGGAGTTCCCTTCTGAGAGGACTGCCATGTGGTTGTTGTGTGTGAGGACACAGAGGAAAGTTTTGTGGCTGGTGAGTTTGTGTTGGGTTTGGGCAGGGTGCAGGTACATGCTATCTATGTTCTTGTATGATCAGTTTGGACTAAGGAGGGGGGAGGTTTGTCTGAAGCAGCCACTTTAGCCTTCGGGGGAATGACATCACATGGGAGTGTAGGTCTGTTTGATGCCTGTGTTCAGCTCATATGGCTTCAGTGTATTTTCATGGGCTGTGAAGCACTGGAGAGTGTCACTCACTCCCACACAGGCATGGAGGAGTGTTAGCATTTGAAAGGTGGGAGAGTGGGGGGAATGCCTAATGGAGAACAAAAATATTGCAGTCTGCTCATCTAAAGGGGAGAACTGATGTTATAGATTTAAAAAAAATCCCTAAGATGTCCCCTGGCACAGGTCTGCAGGACTGGTGTCAGGAGGTAAGCTGTTTACAACTTTGTGATGGGTGATTGGGATCAAGTAAGTTTATTTTATACTTCTTCCTAATATTGGGAAATAGTTGGGCATTAATGTTTGTATTTCTGACTTGCTCTTTTCTTTGTACTTTTAATACATCAGGGAATAGTATGAAAGTTATGCAGTATAGTATGACTCAAGGATGGTTCTGTGACAGACTTCAAGGAAAGGTACAGAAGAGTGGTAATACAGTAGCTTTACTTGTAGAGAAATGGGTGAATGATTGTGTATTGTGATGAGGGGTGAGGATGGAAGTATTGGGGATAGTTACCAAGGGGAAGCTCAAAGCTGTAATGCATATCTTTGTCCAGTAGCATAAAACAGGGACGTTGCAAAGTGAGTAGTTAGGAGAGAAGCAACCTATAATATTTTGAATTTAATAAAGTTGGTAGTTAACAACCTATTCTTGCCCTCATCCTGAGCAATATTTAGCATTGCCACTATTTTGGCAGTGAGACTATAGAGAATACAGATTTCGTTGAACTGAGAAATCTGCTTTGTTTAAATTGTTCAGCTTTCCATGCTGTGGGTATGACTAACAGGTGCTGTGGATGCTTGGCATTTGGTTGGCAAAATGATTAGGGTGTTTACCTTACAGATACAAACTACAGGGTTTGATCATGCAGCTAACATTGGGTAAGACAGTGATTCAGGTCATAGTCTGCTATAGTTCCCCAACCATGTCCCAAGACTCACACTCCATGTTCCTAAGCACCCAGGAGAATATTAGGGTTAAGCCTAACACTCTCTTACTAAGCGACTACAGCTACCCCTCCATTAACTGAAAAAACTACTCCTGTACCAACACACTTGCCCAACGTTTCCCGGAGTTCATTTATTCCAATGCCCTGGACCAGCTCATTCTTACCCCCACTAGAGGTTGCAAAATCCTTGACCTGGTAATTATTAATATGGGCGACCATTGCTCTACACCAATAGTCAGCTCCTCCCTGATTAGATCCAACCACAAACTAATCACCTTGGAAATCCACATCCCTCCCACCCTCTCACTCCTGCAAAGGAAACCACCATGAAAACCTTCTCCAAAGCTAACTTTGGCCTCCTAAGAACAGAGGTGGCTAACTTCACAGCACCCATGCAAATGAAGAATAGTTTGCACTGTACGAACACGTACACAAATACAAGGATCTTGCTATACCCAAATAAAAGGAAGCCAATCTGGTGGTCCCCTGCCATAAACAAACTCTACAACAGAAGGAGGAAACTGATGCGGAATAAGGTGTAGTCCCAAGACTGGAAAAACTCCCTTATCAGCCTCAACAAAAAGTTGAGATCCCTCATCAAATCCTCTAAAGCTAGCTATGAAAACAGAATTGCAGCAGATAGTAAAGACAACCACAAGGCCATCAATTGTTATGTAAAGAATCTGCACGCCAATTCCCAGATTTGCTCTGAGATACTGCACAATGGTATCTCCTATACCAAGCCAACAGACATTGCCCGTATACTGGCCAACAAATTCAGTGCCAACTTTACCCCTCTCTGTGCCCCCAAAGGACCAATCACAATACCAGTAGATTGCCAGACACCCAGTATTACTACTGCACAGGTTAAAACAGCACTGTCCAAGGCCAAGAATATAGTTTCTATGTGACCTAACAATATCCCTGGCTGTGTTCTACACGAACTACAGAGTGAACTGACACCTCACCTGTGTGCCCTGTTCAATCACAGTCTCACCTCAGGCTTTGTCCTTCCCAAATGGCGCACTGCTACAGTCATCCTTCTCCACAAAGGAGGAGTGACTACAGACCTTGAGAACTATTGCTCCATTACCCTGATGAATCTGATAAGCAAAGCTATGGAACACATCATCATGGAGCTAATAAACAAGGACATAGGGGAATCTCCAAACTCTGGATCCCACACCGTTTGGTTTCTTGAAGGGTAGACCTTGCCTGCTCAACTTGATCGACTTCTTTGAGTCAGTCACCAGAGCTGTGGATGAATGCAAGGTGGATCATACAGCCTACCTTGATCTGGCCAAGGCTTTTGATACCATTCCCCACACAAGAATCATAGCAAAACCCACTAAGCTAGGCATCAACCCCTATATCACTAGGTGGGTTGCAAACTGGCTCACAGATAGAACCCACAGTGTGAAAGTAGCTGACTCCAATTCAGACTGCCGATTATTCACAAGTGAAGTCCCACAGTGTTCAGTCCTGGGTCCTCTCCTGTTTGGTATCTACTTCTCTGAAGTCCAGGTCAACACAAAGGGACTCTGGCTGAAAAGGTTCACAGATGATTGCAAGTTGGGAGCTATTATTAACTCTCCAAGTGATGTTGACATCCTACAGAATGGCCTCAGTGAGATCAGCAACTGATTTCAGAACCATAGCCTTAAGCTCAGTTTCAAAAAATGTGTCGTCCTCCCCTTTGGGAAAAAGTTCCCATGAATTACCACATTGATGGTAGTCCACTGAATACAGAAGGCATCATAAGATATCTGGGAACGCAGGTTGACAGCAACCTCTATTTTGACCACCACATTGCCACTGTGGTCAGAAAGTCCTTCTATGTGGCACATCTCATTACTAAGGGTTTTGCATCCAGGAAGAAAGAGGTCATTGTCTCCCTCTACTCTTCCCTCATTAGGCCAGTCATCGAGTACAATGCCCCATTTGGCATGTACCTCACTAAACATCTGCAACAACTGGAGAGGCCACAAAAGTACCTCACAAAGAGGATCCTAGGCCTTAGAGGCCACAAAAGTACCTCACAAAGAGGAACCTAGGCCTTAGAGGCCACAAAAGTACCTCACAAAGAGGAACCTAGGCCTTAAACACTTGTCCTATATGGACAGACTCAAAAAAACTCCAACTGTTCTCGGACTCATATCCCCTACTTAGAGGTGATCTCTGCTTGACTTACAAAGCCATGTCTGACCCAGCTCTGTTAGAAATACTACATCTAAAGAAATCCCAATCCCTCTGCACTGCACTCTCCAGAAACCTCAACCTCATTACCACAATTAACAGAACATGCTGGAGGGACAGGTTCATAATCCAGAGACTGCCCATGCTATGGAAAAGACTTTCCATACATGTCAAGCAGAGCACCTTGTTGACCCTCTTCAAGAGAAATCTTGATGAGTGGATGGGAAACAGAAAATTCACCCCAGGGATAACTCCAGTGGCTCTACTCGACAGAGGCACTGGGAACTAAGGTCAGGTGGCACTATGCCAGGGTTATCCTATGGCTAGGCTTGTAAAGGCCCCAGGGCCATTAGCCTAGTACACACCTATGAACCTATGAACCTATTTGTGGTATACCCTATTACTGAAACAGACACTTGATGAGCATGGGGCAGCAGCTAGGGGGGGGGGGGCGAATGGTGGGAGTGCCGTGCGTGGTCAGATGTGAGGAGTTGGGCATTATGAGCAGGACTGTCTAAATTCTGGTTAAAGTGGAGACTAATGGCCATAATACAGAGGCATAACCTAATACTTACTGCTATCTGTCTGGACATATGCTGGAAAGGTATTCCTGCTGTTAAGCTGGTAATCCTTTGAAAACCCAGAAACATTTTAAGTTAAATGGAGTTAGTATTATAGATAGCTAGATAGATAGATAGATAGACCGATAGACCGACATACAGACAGACAGACAGACAGATAGATAAATTGACTTCTTTGAATCGGTCTCCAGAGCTGTGGACAATGGTAAGGAGGTCCACACAGCCTATCTGGACCTCGCCAAGGCCTTCAACACCATCCCCCACTTTGGAATTATAGATAAACTTACTAAGCTGGGCATAAATCCCTACGTCACTCGATGGGTTGCCAACTGGCTTACTGACAGAACCCAGACTGTAAAAGTAGCCAACTCCAAATCCAGCTCCAGACAAGTGACAAGTGGAGTACCTCAGGGTTCAGTCCTGGGACCACTCTTGTTTGGCATCTACTTCTCTGAAGTACAGGCCAACATTAAGGGACTCTGGATAACAAAGTTTGCAGATGACTGCAAACTGGGAGCCATTATTGAATCCCCAAATGATGTGGATATTCTACAAGAGGGCCTTACAGAAACAGATGCCTGGTGCCAGAGCCATGGGCTCAAGCTTAATGCCAAGAAATGTATAGTCATAACCTTTGGAAAAAAACATGTACCCATGAACTACCACATAGGTGGCAGGACACTAAACATCGAAAGTGTGATGAGAGACTTAGGGACACAAGTGGACAGTGGTCTCACTTTCGATAACCACATCGCCACAACAGTCAGGAAATCCTTCCACTTGGCACACCTCATCACTATGGGCTTTTCAACCAGAAAAAAGGAGGTCATTGTCCCACTGTACTCATCCCTCATTAGACCCATTATAGAGTATAATGCCCCATTTGGTATGTACCTCACAAGACATCTGCAACAGCTGGAAAAGCCACAGAAATACCTCACTAAAAGAATCACAGGCCTAAAGCAGATGCCATATGCTGACCGTCTAAAAAACTCCAGCTATACTTGTGGCATATCGTCTACTCAGAGGCAATCTCTGCTTAACATACAAGGCCATGTCAAACCATGAGCTGTTGGACATGCTCCACTTAAAGAAATCCCAATCCCTCAGAGCCACACGCTCCAGGGATCGAAACCTTATCATCACATTGAACAAAACATGCTGGAGGGATAGTTTCCTGACCCAGAGACTCCCCATACTCTGGAATAGACTGCCCATACATATCAAGCAGAGCACCTCATTGGCCCTCTTCAAAAGGAACTTGATGATTGGATGGGAGATAGGAAATTCACCTCGGGGATCATGTCAGTCACCCTGCTAGACAGGGGCCCAGAGAAGTAAATATTATGAGAAAAAAGTTCCAAGGAATTGTTATGGCTAGGCTTGCATAGGCCTTAGGGCCGATAGCCTAGTACCAACCTATGAACCTATAAATAGATAGATATTTTTTATCTGCATTGAGAAGGTATGCACAGCCTGCATTAAGACTAAAATGAATCATTTCATCAGTTTACTATGTGAAGTAAATTTTGTTGCGCAAGGCAGTGGTCTACTAAAAAAAAAAATTCTGATAACAATGTTTGTGCAACAATACTGCTCAGAAAACATAGTGTGTAAGTTCTAAAATATATAGAATGCATCATGCATATTACTTTTATTGGCTAGAGAGCTATAAAATTTAATTAATTGATGATTTCACTAATTTTACTTTAAGTGCAAAGATACTGTCAGTCTGACGAGAACTTCTTGAAGTGAGAGTTTGTGGTTAATACCACATTAGCTAGACAAGAGTGTTTAAGACTAAAATGGGGACATGTGCAACAGGACTTGTTCAGGGTTTTGCAGTGAAGGGTTTTCCTTGGAAGGTGTATTCAGCAAGGGCTCTATTATATTAATATCCATACTTATTGTCTCTTAATGAGGTAGCAGAACAAATTCTTTATACTTTCTGCGGAATATATGGTATAGGCATGTTATGAATCAGGGACTACTTTACAGCATTTATTTCTGATTAGCTGTTGTAGATAATTGTAGTCCCTGACAAAACAGTCATTAAGGATTGAGTTAAAATTGTGATGGACGTCTCAGTTTCAGACTTACAGATTTCTTCTTTTAAGGGCAGGCAAGTGATTGTGTAAATAGGGCATTTTTTACTCATGGTAGGTCACATTTATTTTGTTAGTGATCAGAAGGGCACTGATGACTGGGATGTGCTTGTGGCTAACGGTTGTTGTGACCAGGTAGGGTATGCCGCTGTCCATAATACGGTTGGGGAGGGATTGGGAGTGTGGGTGAGAGGGTTTTACTCCTGGGGAGGGGGTACATAAGAGCTGAAGATTAACATTCCATGCCTCTCCACTGTATAGATTTTCACAGAACACCTTTGGCCATAAAGTTTATAGAGTAGAGGTTGGAACTCCTTGTGGTAGTGGCATTGTGCTGATTTTCATGTGTAGTAGGTGATATGGTAAGGATAAGGTTTAGCAGCAAATCTATTTCTTTTGGAAGGCTTAGTAATTCAGGGACTCTTATTTAGCAGCTGTTACTTCTGTGACAGCATTCATTTTAGGGGGGGGGTCAGTCATAGTTTATAACAGCAGTAGCTGGGGGGGGTTTCAGCTGCAGTGTTTTACAGTAGTGTGCCTCTTGGCAAGAGTTTGCGGCATGTCCAGGTTTTTGCTCATCCTGTCAAATGTACCGTATATGTTTTGGCTTTTACTAAAGTAAAGGAGTGCTCATACAGACATTCCCTGTTCAGGCTGCATGCCCACCAAAAGAGTTAGGTTGGTACAGAGCATTTATTTGGATGTCAGACAGCTGGTGCCAAACTGCTATCCTTCAAGAGATTTCTGCCTCAGCACCAGTTGGGTGATATAGGTTAGCACTGCATCACAAATAGGTGCTTTTTTCTCACCTTAAGTTAGGTTAGAATAATTACAGGTGGCATAATCTGGAACCTGATGGGGGTCTGGTAATGTTATGGGGTGTTATGTTAGGTAAAGCCTCTCATGGATGTCACTTTAGGGTTCTTGATCTACTGCACTGCCAAAGGTATGGAATGGTTTAAAAATTTTTATTGAAAGACATGCATAAATGGGCGTGCCTTCGTTGAAGGTAGAACATCGAGCTGGCACCTCTACTGCCAGTCATTCCGCTGTGGCGATCCCTAACCGGGAAAAGCTGAAAGACAACAACAATGACATGGATGTTATCCTCACCTATATCATGTGTTAACTGTAATTAAGAAATATTGGTTAACAACTATGTTCATGGAAGTTTAATAAAGGTCGTCAAATGTCATTCGGTGTGATGCATTTACTGAAGGGGACCAGGACAAATCATGTTCATATCTGGTGAGTTCTTGCCATTTGATATAATATTTATATTATAATATAATATAATATTTAATATTTAATATTTTATCTTAGTTTACCTTATACATCTTGTTATTATTGAGAATATATATATTTTATAGGTTTTTTTTATCATGATCGCACATATTGCTTTTTGCTTTCACATTAGAATTTCTATTAACAACACCTAAGTATGCTTTGTCTCTAGAATTGATAAGTCCCTCTTTTACTATTACTTTTTTAATTTTTTTAACTGTTACTATCTGGCTTTCTTGTTTCTCGTTTCATAGTTCAGAAGTCATATGATGTTTTCATATACGTTTTATACAAGTTGTCCTAGTTTCATGCTTTCAATGTCTTAAGCACATATCATTGCATATAATTTCAGCTTTGACAAGCTTAGCTTGATATTAGTATATTTTCAGATTTTAGCGTTTATATATGTACATGTTTTTCATATACATATATATTCCTTTTATATACTTGAATCTTAAAGTTTTCAGCTTAGAACAAATGTATATGGAATTTATGTGCGATGGAACTGAAAAATTGCATGTTTAGTGCTAAAATATATGGACACATAGAACTGATTTTTTAATTGTGATTCTGTATTAGAATAGTTTTAGCTTCTAGTTCTACACAGTGCTTGCAGTGAGCAGCGATATATCTTTTAGAGATACTACTTTTTAGAGATAGTCACTTTTATTGTGTTTTTATTGTCTCCTTTGGCTTGCTTTAATACAGATTGTTACATTGACTAATTGATTATTGTGTTAATTAGATGATTAGTTTCAATAATCAGAACATGCATTAGTATATAAGGATGAAAGTTTTATAGTTTAATAGATCTGAAGAAGCGTACAGTCCATACGCGAAAGTGCTCATCTTTGTGTTTTCTTGTTACTGAAATAAAAGAAGTTTTGCTGCATTATCGTGGTGGTCTTCACTCTGGTGTATCTACTATTAATCTCAAAGGTGTCAATCAGTGGTTCCATACCCACTTCTGACTTGTGGATGGGAATACCCAAAGCTGCATCAGCTGAAGTGGAACATAACACTTCAGTATATCTGTAAGTGTGGTAAGTTACTTTAGGACATTGCCTACATGGATTTCAATACAGCAGTGAAACAGGTGTTCATCTAATCAAATTTCCAGATAGCATTGTTTTATTTGAGATTACAGAGTACCACAAGGATCTATAATAGCTAAATAACTACTATTTTGTAGTCTTTACAGAGTGCCAAATATCTATAGAAGTCATCAATTCCCAGGTTAGTCACTCAGCTGATGTCTCCCTCGAACAAAAGTTGATGACTATAAAAACACTGTTTCAGAGTTAGAGCAAAATAAAAAAAAGCCTTCCAAAGTAATTAACTGCAGCATGTAGCTTGTACAGGTGTTCATATGTGTCAATCAACATCCACTGTATGCATGATGTCACTTGCAAATCTGCATATCAGTAAATCATACATAATTTGCATATGACATGGCCATCTAGCAGGCCAATCACGCAGGCCACACCCACTACTGCACTGTCTGGCCATGTTGGGTACTAGGATACAATAATGCCATACTTTCGCTCCAGCATTAAGGCATTTTATGCTTTAAGGATCAATCTCTAGTCAAGTGCTTTAGGAAAATCCCAACACTACTTCATAAGCAATAATTTTCCAGGGATGAGCATGGATCCACTTTTGATAGTGCAAGGATACAGATGTTGTTAAAGTTATTGAACATAGATGTTTCTTTAAAATTTAATCCTGCATATTGTCCCCTAAATTATATTTCATTATAGATGCAGCATTATAATTCTTTCTACTGGGTCCGTACCGCCACTACAGGATAGAATGTTCAGAAATGTATATTAAAAGAATACAAATCATATGAAGACAATGAAAGGAAACAAGTTTCAAAACCAGCTTTCTGGTCCATGTTCAGTGTGGTATAGGAACTTTTGTTTACAGAGGCCTGCCTGTGTGATTGTTGTTTTACTTTTGCTTGCATGCCTGAGTGGGAGTAGGTAAAGTCAGAGTTCTAGAATATATTCTTAGCAAAATCACTGCAGTAAGTAAAGTTTTTTTTTTTCATTAGCGCAGTACTCAGTAGTCAGATAATTAATGGTCTTTGCTCTTTCCGTTCTATACCTCAGATATAAAACTGTGACATTAGTTTAATCTGCAGAGGTAAGTATGGATGTGACATGGTAGTAGCTATCAAATTATCAACAGCCATAAGAGTCACTGATATTTTTGTTTGAATATGCACCTCATCTCAGATTGTGGAAGCAACAAAACATTTCCATTTACCATTATCTTCCAAAACTGGAGGTGCATATGATGCATAAATTCTACTATGCTGATATAAAAAATGGAGCAAATAATGCTTCTTTGAAAGGCCGCAACCTACATAACCAATTCACTTCAAATTCTACTTCTTATTGTTATTATTATTATTGCTGTCATGGCTTTATCTGTTTTCGTATAGAATCCACCATGTAACCCTGTTGCTAGCAGAACTTATGCACACCACCCATAGTGTCGAAGTACATAACACCAATAATTCTGTGTACTTTGTTTCCTACCTGACAGCCTTTAC